>NW_017535930.1:173359-224376 GCF_001853355.1 Bactrocera latifrons | reverse complement strand
CTTTGGTCGCCGCCGGCCTTTTGCGGTCCTTTAAATGGTCGCTGTAGTAAATGTTAGAAGAACCTACTCGTCTTTGTCCCTGTTCCGTCCATCGCACTTCGTGGCGAAAATAATTGCTTTGTAAATATGCCTCTGAAGCTCGTTCGCAACCAGTTTTGTCAGCAACACCATATCTTGATTCGGATTGATGTTAATCTGGAAGCATCGCAGAGCTCTAAAAATCAAAGTCTAGAAGTATAATAAAGGTTGAGCCAGCTTTGCAATGCTAAAAACTCCTCAAAATAAGTCTAGACGTTCAGGCATCAATAAAGGGCCTTGAGGGTATCTCATACATACATATGTACATGCTAAGGTGATTGATTTCAATACGAGCTCATTCGTGCGCAAGTATGTTTACTGGAATGAAGTGGAATGAGTAGTGTCGAAACAATTATACCGCTTTACTTCCAAAAAAACTTCCTTTGGCTTTCCTTTAGACCGTGATCGGTTAGAAGCCATATCTATGAAAAGTTGTCCCCAGTTGAGGACATAGAGTGAGTATAAGAGTGTTGCTGCACCCTTCTCAAAGTGATTAGTCCTCTTTGAAGATTTTACAGATTTTCGTGGCCCTCTACTCATTAAGCTCATCGGAATATCGGAAGATATAGAAAAAAACTATCGAAATTAAGCGGGCAGCTTTAAAATTGCCAGGAATGCCACCTACCATGAGCAATTTTTGTAGTTACTTTGTACCGCAGTTAATACAACAACTCAGCATGGCGTCTAATGTTATAGCCTCTAACCACCACACAAAACTCGAACCCTACATCTAGTGTAGAGCATGTGAAAATTCTCAACCGCACTAAATGCAATACTAGAAATATTTTAAGCACATACAATTAAATTAAATCGGCACAAAGTAGCAGTTGTTTAGAATTCACTGGTAGACATGCCATCTTAACGAATATCTCTTGTTTGCCACTAACATTTTTATACTCTCGCAACAAAGTGGCTAAAGAGAGTATTTTAGTTTTGTTCCCATAACGGTTGTTTGTAAGTCCTAAAAATAAAAGAGTTAGATATAGGGTTATATATACCATAGTGATCAGGGTGACGAATAGAGTTGAAATCCGGATGTCTGTCTGTCCGTCCGTCCGTCCGTGTAAGCTGTAACTTGAGTAAAAATTGAGATATCATGATGAAACTTGGTACACGTATTTCTTGGCTCCATAACAAGGTGAAGTTCGAAGATGGGCAAAATCGGCCCACTGCCACGCCCACAAAATGGCGAAGCCGAAAATCTATAAAGTGTTATAACTAAGCCATAAATAAAGATATTAAAATGAAATTTGGCACAAAGGATCGCATTAGGGAGGGGCATATTTTGACGTAATTTTATTGGAAAAGTGAGCGTGGCCCTGCCCCCTATTAAGTTTTTTGTGCATATCTCGGAAATTACTATAGCTATGTCAACCAAACTGCATAGAGTCGTTTCTTTTAGGCATTTCCATATACAGTTCAAAAATGGAAGAAATCGGATAATAACCACGCCCACCTCCCATACAAAGGTTATGTTGAAAATCACTRAAAGTGCGTTAACCGACTAACAATAAACATCAGAAACACTAAATTTTACGGAAGGAATATCAGAAGGAAGCTGCACCCAGGTTTTTTATAAAAATTGAAAATGGGTGTGGCGTCGCCCACTTATGGACCAAAAACCATATCTCAGGAACTACTCGACCGATTTCAATGAAATTGGTATATAATATTTTGTTAACACCTTGATGACATGAACAAAATATGGGTGAAATCGGTTCACAACCACGCCTTCTTCCAATGTAACGCTATTTTGAATTCCATCTGATGCCTTCTCTGTATAATATATCCATTAGGAACCAATGATGATCGCGGTATACAACTTTACGCAAATACGGTATTTGATAGGTAGGCCTTCCTTACTTGTTGTTGCTTTATTTCGTAATTGTTGTACTGAAAGCGCATGCTGCGCTTACACTATCTATCACTAGCGGCAAACTCCACATTCCAACTAGGTACGTGAGCGGCAGGCGATCGCGCTGCGGCCTTTAAGTGGCGTTGGCGTTGCKACAGGCGCAACAAATGGATGCGGTTGACAACATTGGCAGGCACCGTGCGTACGCGGATACTAGGTAATTTGAATTTGCGTACGCCATAGAGCAGTCCACTCGAAGTGCGCGTGAGGCGCTCATGCGTCTTTGTCGCCACAAGCCAGGCTATGTATCCTTAGCGCTTGCTACAATTGGCACGCAATTAACTTGGCACGGGCAGAAATGCGTGCGCCTCAGTCGCAATATCTATATACATACATAGGTATGGTATTCGTGTTTTTTATCACTCTCAGCTAAAGCCGTTGCTCATACGTTTTTTTGCCGGTCCCGCGCGCAGTTTGCCTCCTGAAACGCGTTTGTTTCGCATAAATAACCGTAAATGCKCGCCAAGATTGCATGTAATCGCATATGTTGCATGCGTGCTGGCGCGTTCGCCCTGTATCTAATGGATAACAATATGAGCATGGGTGCATGCCAAGCAACAGCGAGCGGCGCAYCCCGCCAGCCAATCTGCCGATTCCGCTGCCGCGCTCGAGCATCAGCGAATATTTGTAGCGCAAAACGATTTATGCGATTTGTTTCTGCATTGCATTGTGCTTGGCAGCAGTTGTTGACTATTTGTTGTTGTTATTGTAATTGTTGCTATTTGTTCTATGTTGTTGTATTTGCTGCTTTGTTGTTGTACTTTGTTGTCTGCTGCATGTTCGCTGCTTGTTTAGTTTGTTTGCTGCTGTGAGTGCAGTCTAGTTGCTTGTTTGTCTGTCGGCCAGTTGCGTCTGTTCGCTGATTGTATACAGAGTTTTAACAATTCTCCGCATTGTCGCGCTTGCTAGGCACACAACACGCCTGAATGCCAATTTGAGTATACTGAGTATGTACTTACATACAATTGCCTCCTGCTAGGAAATCCTTTTCACTCTCACCAATTTGAGCTTCCAAGTGTAGTCACGTTATTCTCCACCTGATCTTTCCAAGAGAGTTTAGGTTTCCTCTGCTTCCCGCGGCTGGTAGTGCGACGAATACCCTTAGAGCTAGAGTGTATGTCAATGGCGCCGTATATCTCGTCTAGCTCATCATTCCACCGACTACGGTATTCGCCGTTGCCAATGCGCAAAGTACCATAAATCTTCTGCAGAACCTTTCTCTCGAAAACTCGTAATGCCGACTCATCAGATGTTGTTATCGTCCATGCCTCTGCACCATATAGCAGAACGGGAATAATGAGTGACTTATAGAGTTTGGTCTTTGTTTGTTGAGAGAAGACTCTAATATTAATATTGGTCCCAAGATAGACGAAATCCTATAGACTTGGAATGACTGTCAACACTGACGTGAGAGCCAAGTCGCGAGTGAGATGACTGTTTGTTTGATGACAGGTTATATTTCGTCTTGTGTTCGTTCACTACCAGACCCATTTGCTTTGTTTTTTGTCCACCAGGGAGAAAGCAGAACTAAGGTTGCGGTTGTTGTGGCCAATAATATCGATGTCATCGGCGTAAGACAGCAGTTGTACATGCTTGCTCGAAATATTTTTTTCAGCTATAGATTGAAGAAGTAGCACGATGGGAAGTCACCTTGTCTGCAACCTCGTTTGGTATCGAACGGCTCGGATAGGTCCATTCCGTTCCTGATGGTCCTGATATTATTCAACGTCAGTTAACAAAGCCATGTTAGTTTTGCAGGAACATTAAATTCAGTTGTTCCTTTTCGAGCTGTCAAAAGCAGCTCTGACATCAAGGAAGAGATGGTCTGTGTCGATCCTCTTTTTGCGCGTCTTTTCCAWGGTTTGGCGCATGGTAAATATCTGGCCAATTGTTRGTTTTCTAAGCCTGAAGCCACATTGATAAGGTCTAATCAGTTTGTTGACTTTAATCYTTGGGCTTGAATCTTTTAGACAGTACGTTCGATAGAACCTTATATGCGATGTTGAAGAGGCTTATTTTCACAAATTGTGGGGTCTTCCTTTTTGTGGATTAGGCAGAGCACACCTAAATTCCAATCGTCGGGYTTACTTTCATCCGACCATATTCTATAAAGTGCATGCACCTTATCAGTTCTTCACCGTCGGATTTGAATAGTTTGGAACTCAAATAAAGATACCGGACTTTTTAACAGAAGATTTAGAAATTCTCAAGTGATATCGCTTTACATTTCCTACTGGGCTAGCATGTATGCTCGGTATGCGTTGAGGGCTTCGACAAAATAACAATGTGCTTGTAAATTACTGCGTTAATGAAGCTGAAGCTGAGAGCGTGTTCTAGAGACATTACCATGAAGCACGTTTCCAGCCAATTTACAAGCGTTTACAAGGTAAATGCTTCTATACATCATTACGAAATGCAAGGAACTTTAAATGTGTCGAAGTAGAGCCTCAGCAAGGGCAAGGAAATAATTAAGAAGAAGAGAGTTGGTGGCTGGCRTTCCAACTAAAGCGATATTCCATTAGTTTATGCTAATGACAGGTGCTACTTTGAAAATTGGCATAAGCTACTGGATTTACCAAATCAYAATTAAGGATATTTTAGTTTCATTTAGAAATGAGAAAACAAAAAAAGCAGACGGAAGAAGGTAGTACACGTATAAAACCTTTTCCAAACAGATATTGAATATTACAGTATGGATCCAGGTTGGACATTGCCCAGACCAAAAAATTCCGATAGCCATTGAAAGGTGGACCTTGCTGAAAGCCAAGAATTTCATAGAAGTCCAAACTTCTGGCCCAGAGTAAATCATAGCAACAACAGTGCAATAGTGAGAGACATAAAGCCAACCGAGCTTCTACCTGTTTCCAATCTGCAGTTACTGAAGTACCTATCTTAGCAAGCTTAGCAGCCTTAGATTTCGCTGCAATACCGATGTGGCCAGGCRCCCAAACCAGTCTGCTATAATCGTAAAATRACTTGATGCTAGAGATAAGRACTCTCACCACACCACACAATTAATCGAAATAAAATGATAGATCTCCATTAATTACTGAAAATTATAATACATCTTCACCTCCACTTTTGGATGTCTGCTACGAAGAGCTATTAACTGTTTACGCGTGCTACAATTGACATTGGCAATATGGATAAATGAATGGAGCAATACAACTGGCYCACCATTAATATAATAGGTTGTCAAAAAAGTCTTGCGGTATTTTTTTATTTATTTATTTTTATTTTTTTTTAACGGTCTGATGATCATGCCCAGCTCTTGACCAATGCTACGGCTGCTACTATGCCGGTCTCTTTCGACCAATTCAGCAATTTTATCGCAATTTTCGACGACAGGCCTTCCGGAGCGTGGCGCATCTTTGACCATCTCTACACCAGAACGAATACGTTGAAACCATCGTTGTGCGGTGGAAATGGAAACTGTATCGGGTCCATAAACTGCACAAATTTTATTGGCGGCTTGAGATGCATTTTTGCTTTTATGGTAGTAGTACCTTAAAATATGACGTATTTTCTCATTAGTTTGCTCTATGTTTGCGATGCTATAACTCACAAACAACTTAAAAGAAACGACAATCAATCAAACACGTGTTAGCGCGTGAAATGAGCTTTCCAAAAAGGTATGGCATGACCCCTAGCGAAAATRCCGCAAGACTTTTTTGACACCRTAATGTACCWAATATAGCAGTCGCCTGGTTCTTCATGGTAGGAAGAACAAGCAAGTTTGTTATTGTCGGTTGCCAATGCTGCCTTGAGCCTATGCTCCGCGACCGGTGTTATTGATTGGTGGCAATTAATGGTGCTAAATGGCCGCATGCGACCTTTCTGCAATATATTCACTGCTTAAAACCATTTCCAGCTCACTCTTCCTCTCTCATAAATTGTGTACGAATACTTTCACGCTTTAAGAGTTTATTAAGGTTTTTTTTTTTTTTACAGCGGCCACTATGCCACCGCTTGTGACGAAGTCATTAACTTTTGATGTGCGCATAGTGAATTTTTATTGCAATTTTAACGAGCGCACAGAAGCACCATTGAGTGGCTTGCGAAATGCCGAAAGCAGAGCTTCTTCATTGTCGATAAAATGAAATAATTCAACCGGCAATGGGTTGTTTATTTGCTGTCGGGTATTCGGGTATTTTCTTCTTTGCCACGATAAATGGCATTCAAGTTAAATTAGTGGATCCATTTGTACCTGCAACTGATAAGCATGTTTGTCCTTTTATTGGCGTCGAGTGTCTTTTGACACATGCCACACGCGTTCGTTGGAATGCTGGCAGGCATTGGCGCGACCAATCTACAAAAAGTTTCTCAATATCATTCTCTTAATAATGAAAAGCTATATGCAGGCGTCGAAGTACTGCTTCGTTGGACAGTTTATATTTCTATTAATGTGATAAGGTTGCTCCGATGGCAACGGKGATAGACATACTATGTATTATATTAAATTGTCTACTTAGTACCTGCTATATATTATCAAAATCCTACACCATTGAACTTACACAGGGTTAAGCATCTATACGGATGAGTCCAAACTTGATAACCGAGAGAAATATCATCAAAATTTGATACCAGAGTCGGTTTCTGTCCTCCATACCAATGCAGTGATCCATTTGGTCTTTACGATGGAGTGAAGGTCTTASTATTTCTCTGCTTTCCTCAAAAWTYMWWAWKSCSRMYKRWYMRSCSKTTYYMWYSKYCSKYKYYYYKSMMCMWWWWAMMRGRWSRGGATGATGAGTGACTTATAGATTTCGGTCTTTAATCGTCGAGAGAGGAAAAAATGCAACAATGGGTCAAGAGAAACACAGGGTGGTTCAGAGAGGAGATTTTAGTCCCGGTGATTTCTTAATGGTTTTTCTCAAGGCCTAGATACGTCGTCAGACATCTACTCTTTTTCAAATTCCAAAATATCGATTTTATTCACCTGAAGTCCTCTATTAGATATGTAAAGATCTGTATGCCCAGACACAGTAAGCACCAGTTTAAATTTCCTCTCAGCAAATAAGTAAGGTAATGAATAGTTTAGCAAATTGGTTTCACAATTTAATTTATATTCGCCCTTGTGCGCCTTAAAGTAGGCTTCTCCTCTTACAAATGTGTCTAAATAAATATTTCATTATGCCGTTGTTAGTTTTCGCAGTATACCYTTTTTGTCATTTGCATAATTTAGAGGCACTCTTCGCTACCTTAAATTGTCATTTCTCCCTTCCACACAAGCGAATCTGATTGTGGTCCTTAACCCTTTTCCCAGTTTACTTTTGTTGCTTTCATCAATTTAACTCATAATTTTAAGTGGTTTCACTATCATTTGGCGCTCACTTGAAAATTTGTCGGCWCCCATGTCAAACCATTTATTTATWTTTAACCTTTTCGAAACACAAGCACAAAGTCCGTGTGCGGTTGGGGTACGACTTCTAAAGCTTTATGACTCTTCTATGTACATTGAAAATAGGTAATGGAAGGCACTTTTAATAATAATATTTTGTGAAATACATACATATATCCTCAGTGACCATATTCACTAGCTGGACGAAAGAGTACAAACTGGATCACAATCGATGACATTAAAATTCCAACTTTCAACAACCCTAAGATTTTAAGTGTTACACTCTACAGCCTTTGCTCGTTTACTCCTTATACGACCGCAATTACCGTCAAAGTATAGAGCCGCATTAAACTCCTGAAGTCACTAGTCTGTAATTCCTTGGGAAAGAACAAAGAAATCGAGGATATAGAATAGTATTCCAACCAGCCTTCGGACGCAACAAACTTTAGAAACGCACTGTCCGCCATTGACAGTTTAGCCGTCAACACCTTCGGAGTCCTTCTTCTGTTCGATAGCGACCTAAAAGTCAAACCACTACCAATTCCCGACGAAGAGCTGGAGTTGCTCCTGAATCTAGAGTGATCTTTACGCAAATTCATTCTGGATACTGTTGCAGGTTAAACTTTTATTTATCCAGAATCCAACCCATCATACCAAGTACATATGTACATATGTCCAGCGAGCTCTACTCACTTAACATTCTTCTCCGTATGGTTCGAACCCGCCGAATCATTATATTTTCTGGGTCTATCGTTAGATGACTTCGGTGAAAACCAATTGGAACTTTAGCACCTAAGCAGGGACTAGTAAATCGCTGCAATAACAATATCAGCAAAATTCCGCATATGTTACGTAGAGAGAACTCTTTATATTTTGTGAGGCAAAGACATCATCCGATTCATACATAGCCAATCCTTATCTCAGGTCTATTGTGATTTACTAAAGTCAGCTGATTTACAATTGTAATGCAAGCAAATCCCAGTTTATTAGTTTAAAAAAGGTGCTACCCAACACTTGCGAACTTCGAAGAGAGCCAAAGAGCATGTATTTTTTATAAAGTCTCCAATAAAATTCGTAAAAGCTTTAATTCAAAGCTTAATGTTTTGTTACTGAAAAGTCAAAAGCTGATACAATACATGGAACAGAATTCAGACAATACAAAAACAAGCTCAATTGTGACAAATTCAATAAAAAGAAAAGAGTTACGTGGAAAACCCTCATAGGCTTTGTAGGCATGAAACAAAGAAAACAGAATCGGAACGTTGACATTGTGCTGTCAGCGTTGTGAACTGCTGCGAGCATACTCACCCAAATGGGGATATGAGCGCACACAAAAAAAAAAAAAAAAAAAAAAAAAAAAAAAAAAAAAAAAAAAAAAAAAAAAAAAAAAAAAAAAAAAAAAAAAAAAAAAAAAAAAAAAGATGTCGGAAAAAACGAAATGTAATCAACCAACAAGGAAGCATGTGTGGATTTGCCCAAAAGTGGGGCACAAATACGAGCGCAACCCGCTAGCAACTCGACGGCCGCAGGGGGGTATATTTGTGTAAAGTTTCAGCGCTTAAATGCAGTTTATTTCACTTTGATTTCTCTATACTCTCATTTACCTCCAAAGGCTTCAACAAATATACACATACTCGGAAATGCACTACAAATTGTTTAAACTTTGCTGTTTCTCTTTTTTTTCTCTTTCAGCTCTCGCTTTTTTAACCTAACCTACATATATAATTACATGCTTCATTAGTGTTCGCTAAATATTAAATTACATGTGTTTGCTCTTTTCGCCTAGTTGAAATTGAGGCTATAAGCGCAAAGGATGTGTGTCGATTCTCCTTTCACGGGTCTTTTCTAAGATTTGGCGCAAGTTGAATATCTGATCAGTAGTTAATTTCCCGTCCTAATGCCACACAGATGAGGTCCAATCAGTTTGCCGACGGTAGGCCTTAATATTTCGCACAATACGCTCGATAGAACCTAATATGAAATGTTGAGGAGACTAATCCTACGGTTGTTGGCGCAGATTGTGGGCTCTTTGTGTTAGTTGAAGTGCGTTTTTTGCTGCACAGAAACGAGTATGAGTCTTGGCTGCAGCAAGATATCATAAAATGATCGATCTGGCTGGTGACTTTTCAATCCGGAAACAGCCAGCTAGCTTGATGTATTTTCTTATGATGGACTCTAGTACTGCATACAGATAACCATATTTCGGGCCCTGGGGAAGTTGATTAGCGTCAACCCATATGGGGATGTTCATTATAGAGGCAGAATCCCATACCAAATTTGCACTCGTTTATAAGGCAACAGCAGTAAATGCCACCAGGACCGACTCGTCTCAGTGCTTGTACTGTTCATCACATTTCTTGGATGGCGGTGATGACAGCCCTTACTGTTATGAGGACATTAACCAACTGGGCAGCATCACCCTCCTAATTATGGGGCCGGATATTCCAGTTGCATGCCCTTAAATTATAATACTTAATAGTTTTGCAGTGGTTGTCATCAACACAGAGCTCTTTCATCTTTGTTTATGTGGCCTGGTCGCAAATCCAGCGCACAACCCTTTGGAGGATATGCTTCGCCTTCTCACTTTACTACCAAGAGGATACTTGGTTTATGGTTAGAAGCCGGTATTTGCTTGAGCCATATATAAATAAATCATTTCCGGCTATTCCCAAGTGAATTGCGCTCGGAAAACTTCCCTCACTTGGGTGAACTTCTACACATGCGTTCATCCTCGCGTTATTCTAGTCGTAATAAAATTACCTACAATTTAATTTTTTCTGTAATGGTGTTATGATTATAGTAATCATAATGTACTGTTTTCTAGGTAATGTAAAATGCCCCATTTTAATAGTAAAATCTAAATTGTTCTATTTTTTTCGGAAGTAGCCAAGGTATAATGTTATTAAAAAGTAATCATAAACCTCAGTGCTAGTAAAAGTAATCTTTAAATTAAATGTTCGACTTCAATACTAAAAGCTGAGCTTTGTGTACAAGTATAATGGTAATCGTGATGTAATTACTCAAGTAGAAATTAAAATTACTTAAGTAGTAATTACATTATGATTACAATTATATAAAAAGCTCTTGAGTACGATTTCAATAGTAAGACTTTAATTTTTCTGTAATTCCAAATCATACGTAATTAAAAATTAATCATAATCCCTAATGCCAGTAATCGTAACCATTCAATTCAATAGTAAAAGCTAGTTTTTGATGTAATGGCAATCATAATGTAATGAATGTAGTGTAATAGTCATGAGTAATCCAAAAGTAATCGCAATTCGAAAAGTTCAGTTTTTTCTGCTTAATTTCAACGGAAGGTTTTGAATATCAAAATGTATGTTGTTTTGTATTTCCATTTTAGAAGTAGTTAATATATGTAATTAACAAGTAATCGTAAATACTATTGTTAGTAATCATAATCAGTTTATGTTTGATTTCAATAGTAAAAGTGTTTTTTTGTATGTAATGGTAATGAAAAAGTAATCACGAGAGTAATCATAATGTAATGTACTAATCGTGAGTAATCAGAAAGTAATTGTAATCCGTAATGCCGATATGAGATTAGAATAGTATGATCTTTCTATTCCCATATTTACGTTTCAGTAGACATCATTGGTAATTAAAAAGTAATCTCAATTCGAAAGGTGCTGCTTTTTTTCTGATTTATATCAAATGTACGATTTGAATTTTAAGATGTATATTGTTTTGTATTTCTATAATAGAATGAGACAACATAAGTGATTAACAAGTAATCTTAATTCCTATTACTGGTAATCATATTAGTAATCAAAGAGTAATCATTATCTGGAATATCGAGGTTTTTTTTGTCTAATATAAAATGTACGATTTCAAAAATATCCTTTTTTTCTATACGGAGGTAGACATCGCAGGTAATTAAAAAGTAATCATAACAGAAATGTTCAGTTTTTCTCTTTTGCCAGAAATGTAGTATAGCTTTTAATTTTTTACTTTGCTCCAACTCCCTGCTGTAATATAAATGCATTGTTCTCCTTGTTTAACAAAAATAACATTTGTACAAATTTTAAATTTGCTCATATAAAATGCCGCTGAAAGTTGGTAAGCCGTAGCTGGCAGCTGCCGAACGCATTCACCAACCATTCAACTGGGAAAATATTKAAATTTTTTATTTCGCTGCACCGTTGTGTATGTGTGAGCGTGTGCATTGCTGCTTTTTGTACAAAATTTTATTTATTTATTTTTTGTTTTTGTATTTTCTGCATTTCATTCTTTTCGCCATTTGGCAAACCAACTCAACGCATACAATTTTCATTAAGACAACCCGATTGTCGAGCCAACCAACCAACCAACCAACCAAGCAAAATGGGCAAGAGCAGTGGCACGCAAAACGAAAAAATGAAATCACACACATTTGCAGTGCAACTAACCTCAACGCCTGCACCAGCTGTTGCGCAATCAACCGCTGCGTTGAATTGATGAAATGTTAAATTGTTAATTATGCGCAATCCTTATATGCGCACATATCAAATTAGCTGCTGGGTGGCAATAAAAGCATGCAACACACATATACCTATAGAAATCCATTCTCATATATGTATATATATATATATATATATTTGTATATCCTATACATAGGTGTACCATTGCCGTGTTGCCGCTATGAGGGGGCGTTGAACGGTGCCTCATAAATAATTCGTGGCAAAGTGCAATACCGTTATAGTATGCGAGTGAGTGAATTCAAAAATGCATGTGGCATGCCACGACGCATATCTATGTGCCATATAATATATATCACATCCCGGATATGTTTCTGCAGCACGAAAGTGTGGTATAAGCACCTTAAAAGCATATACAGATAGATATAGGGTGCTTATTTTAGTGTTATGAAATAAAATTATATTCTAAACATTAAGGCTTTCATATTAAAATAGCAAATTAAAAGGCAAATGAGCTAACTCGCGTGGAGACAGTCAGTATAGCAATTCCACTAAACTGCCCTTGGCCTATCTACTATTTCAAGGATTGCTTGGACTCTAAACAATCACCTTTGAACAATTGCAACACTGGTTATATCTCAAAAGTACTTTTGGGTAGTATAGCAATTCCACTAAACTGCCCTTGGCCTATCTACTATTTCAAGGATTGCTTGGACTCTAAACAATCACCTGTGAACAATTGCAACACTGGTTATATCCCAAAAGTACTTTTGGGTAGTGTTGTTGGGAGTAGAAATGGCCTAAGGATGGCTTTAGAGTGGCAAACTGCAGATGCGGTCTGTTGGGTCCCTCTTTCCAACCAACTAACTAATCAACTTCTTTTTCTTCTGCACTACAGCCGAGGGTCATTCTGAGCCGAGAACATAATACTTTACCTCTATCTTGTGGGAGATCACGCTAGTTATGAATTTCAAGTACAGATAGATGGCTATGAACTTGGTCCTTCAATAGGATGCTTGGTGCCCTTAGGTCTCACATTCGTTGGAATTTTATGTGCTTAACATCTCATACAGTTCGCAGTTCCATATTCTTTGATATTCAGCAGATGGCTCCAAAAAACTTGAGGAGAATAGTAGTTCTCAATGCTAGAAAGTTCTATTTCATCTCGGTTTGTCATCTTCCATAGTTTCAGCGCCGTATACTCTGAAGGAAATGATGAGACATACATACTTATTTGTTCATCGAGAATAAAGGAAGGAAATAATGAAAGTCTTTTAGACTTATTTTTTCGTTGAGTCTGCTTCTCAATTGTCTACCGATCCCAAAGTAGAGTAAACGAGATGGCAAGGGTTATGCGTTTTACCTTCAAGCTTAGATTGTTGTTGGAATTTCTGTTGGTTCCAATGTATCCAAAGTCATTTAATGTTTCAAATTTATATCTGCCAATAGTAATGTAGTTCTCAAGAAGAGAGGAATCTTTGTGTGTGACCTCCAGGTATTTTGTCTTTCCCTCGTTTACGGCAAGACTAGCTCTTTCGCTGCAAAAGGAGACGGCTCTGTTGTCCCAGGGTCATTGTACTTTTAGATTAGAAGGTGCCACTGGTTTAGATTTGAGCCAAAACCCTTTGTCCGCGTGGACTGTAGACTTTACATATCTCCAGAGGAAAAACGAAATCACTCGATCTTGGTGGCCAATCGATCGTTTACGGCAAGACTAGCTCTTTCGTTGCAAAAGGGGACGGCTCTGTTGTCCCAGGGTCATTGTACTTTTAGATTAGAAGGTGCCACTGGTTTAGATTTGAGCGACGCATCACTTTTCCAGCATTATATTAAAGAAGACATACGAATTGGAGTTTAAACCTCTTCTGGTATCAAATGGCTCAGAAAGGTCCTTCCCCATTTTGACGGAGCTGATGAGGTTCTAAACCATTTATCAGGTGTATATTACTTTGTATGATATTTAAAGAGAATAATGAGAAAATATTAAACACAGGTGTTTACTTCGACAACTAATTTGACAGCTGCTCTAACCGATACTTTAACAACTTTTGACAGCTACTTCTATCGCTATTTTAGTAGACAGTTTAATAGCGATTTAGATAGCGCTTCCTCCAGCAAACTCTACACCTTAATAAAAACACCCGTTATTTGCATTTTATGCCATGAAGTATAGAGAGTGTGTATCATATCCACAAGAGCGTCGTAAAAATGTGGCTCAATCTATAAATTACTTAATGCACCATATGAGTGCATCACGCCAAATTAATGTGAATGGATACTGCCAATATATGTACTTATCCTTTCTATGTTTCACTTTACATATAGTATAACTCTCCATTTTTACCGACTGAACTCATAAAATATGCAGCAATGAAAATTTGTGATAATGATTTGTTATTTTATGCCGAATAAACGCTTCATCGCAATTTAAATGGACAATAAAATATGCGCGAAATTTATGCTTCAATAATTTCTATATGGTATGATGTATTTTTTTCTTCTCTTCTCTTTTCTTTTTTATTTCATCCCGCGTGGAATAAATAATAAATAAGTATACTGAAAACTTCATCGATGAACAATATTAGTTTCCATTACTGTTGTAGAATGCAAACGTCAATCGAAAAATAATATCATTAAGTTCAACCTCCTCCCTTAATTCTCAACAGCTTTAGAGTTCATCACTACAGCAATTCGATTAATCGACAAATAGTTTTGTATTAATGTATATTTGAAATAACCACTGCTCAGAAATACTCTCTCTTTGGTTGAAACTCGTTTGCCACTCCCCAACTCATTGATCCTCGTTTTATATGTACTTATTATAGATTAGATATATATTATAGCGTATTGCGGTATTTTCGCTAGKTGGCGCTGAGAGCGCGTAGTTCTAGTTTTGTTCATCGCATCTATACCTTTTTGGAAAGCTCATTTCACGCGCTAACACGTGTTTGATTGATTGTCGTTTCTTTTAAGTCGTTCGTGAGGTATAGCGTCGCAAACATGGAGCAAAATAGAGACAAAAACACGGCATATTTTACAGTACTACTACCATAAAGGCAAAAATGCATCTCAAGCCGCCAATAAAATTTGTGCAGTTTATGGACCCGATACAGTTTCCATTTCCACCGCACAACGATGGTTTCAACGTGTTCGTTCTGCTGTATGTAGAAGTGGTCGAAGATGCGCCACGCTCCGGAAGGCCTGTTGTCGAAAATTGCGATAAAATCGCTGAATTGGTCGAAAGAGACCGGCATAGTAGCAGCCGTAGCATTGGTCAAGAGCTGGGCATGAGTCACCAAAAAAAAAATTTTATGAACAATTGAAAATTCAATAAAAATACCGCAAAACTTTTTTGACAACCTAATATTATATTGGCCGGCGCTTCGCCTCAGATGGTGCATTCGGTGAGCCAAATTTTCGATGACTCGTTCGATCATTTCGACTAGTTATTGGCGAAAAATGGGCCTCTTCGCTGAACAAAATTTAGCTTGCAAACGCCGAATCTACTTGCATATTTTCATGAGCCCATTGATTGAAGCGATGTCGCTTGAAATGGTTGAGCGGTTTTCTTGATCCGTTTTCAATTCAACATTTCGACGTCAAATATGTCAAGTCGTTCCATACGGTCTCCGTGTACAGTCTCGGCTACGGCTGCTATATTTTTAATTAATGCGTGCTGGACGTAGTATATTCGCTCGAATAATAAAATAATTAACGCTGGGTCTCAAGATGGTTGGTGCTTTTGCAAATAGTACGCTCAGCAGGTCGATTATTTTGACCATAAGTTGAGCGAAGCGCGCGAAACACATTACTTACAGAACGCGAAGTCAGGGGTTTTTTTTCTTGAAAATCTATCCACTTTTCATTGAACTAAACTCGACAAGGCGGAGATTTCGAACAGAATAACCGCAAAGAAATTCTTGTTACCAAAGCTCAACATAACCTACATTGAATTTGTGGAATTGCGTTGCAGGAATTTATTGAGACTGCTAAATTTAATGGCTCGCATGACTTCAGCTGTGATTGGCTACGTGGCCGAAAAGCTCTCCGCAAGGTTTTAACGCTTCAAAAGCAAAGGTGCTTTCCTCTATTAATATATATTATACAAAATGTGTTGATAAATATGTTTTTACACATATACATATTCAAATGACAAGCCGAACACAGTACTGAGGGGTTTCAACTACGTTTAGTGTCCTCATAAATTTATTCATGCCCATTTCATGAGATGAAGATGACATTTACACGTGCCACCGGCACTGTCTATTTGCCAAACAATAACAAATACAACAATAAAACAATTTTCCACTGCAATTGAAGCTGTAAAATCTATATTTCATTGCGAAAGCGTTTACTTACAGACTTAGAGACAAAGGCAACGACACGGCCAGAAAGGTTGTCAACGGTAGAGGGCAGTTAAGTAATATGGCGTCTCTTAGAGTGYCTGACATGAAGTGGTTAAGGAACACAGAAGTAATATATTACGTTCTTATGAGATGGAATTTTGCAGCAGCTTCGTAGTAACCTCAGCGTRAATAGCCGCAGAGCAGAACTACTAGAGCTAACTAAATTTTCTTAGCGCTGAGCGCCTTTCGGAGSCAGCGTTTAATAGCATTTTGGTCGTCTTATGCAGCAGCAGCTTTTGCGAGTTTCTCCCCGAGCTCTGCGACACATTGCTGTCTCCTTTGTAGCAGCGGGTGGCTGAGCTCTTGCAGTAAAGCTGCTTCCGTCGCAGGCTCTGTCTTTGAGCTGCTTGAAAGCTTTGATTTATTATTCCGTAATTGGATTTATTTTCTTACTGGCAGATTTTGCATGTATGTATGTTGTATGAAAACCTTTGAGGGACTACAAATTTGAGAGCCCTTTGCTTTAATATTAAGCCTAACAGTCGGTAACAGATTATTAGTATAAGAGTAGAGCGGAAATACTCATTAATCGTGCTCTAAAGGCTTGTTAAGGAATACCAAACCTCACTATTAATGGCAACGAGTTGCTTTAGAATCAGTTTGGATACCARTGAAATCACAGAAAACCGCAAAACATTCGAGTTGGTAAAGAAATGCTTTGCTAGTCGCTTTCAAAACGGTCGAGTGGGTTGGAGCTCCACTGCTCCTAAATATTGGATAGCCGGGATTTTCTGGGTGAGCGCTAGGCAATTATCGCGCGACTGTATGATCCTTCTAGCCCAATGTAAATCACAAGAAAACCAATAAGCTTATTGGCCACAAAAATTTTGGGCTTTTATTCATTGTAAGAGTTCTAACTGGTCATTGCTTCCACGCGATAATATTAACTTTACCAGTTGTCAATCATAGAARCAACTTGGAAAAGCACGAAATGGAAGCATCTAATTTCTTTTTGACTGYGAGATTACGTATAACGCACCGCGAATCTCATATCTTTAGACATCTAGCTAAGCTAGTAGATATGTATATGAATTGGACATCTAAGTTGATTTATAATGAATTCAAGATGATTTTTCGATACATACCTTAGATCTAATTACAGGCCAGAAAAGGAAGGYTTTTCAATGGATTGTACAAAACAGACCGACCAGCTTTGGAACCTAACATAAGTCATTGTGACCTAACTATTTGATCAATTAAGCGCTTCAAATGTTTTGGATTACTTTGATCACTTTTCAGTGGYAATTTTTTCTTTTTAATTTTAAATTTTACCAAAGAAAGTTTAATTAGCACGATTTAGCATAAAGTAAACAGATGTCTTACTCTACGAACCGAGGGAGGGGAATGTTAACAAATACTGTTAGATCGCTACTTCGACAAAAAAAAAAAAAAAAAAAAAAAAAAAAAAAAAAAAAAAAAAAAAAAAAAAAAAAAAAAAAAAAAAAAAAAAAAAAATTCAGATCACATTTTTTTTTGCCTGTATATAATGATTATAAGCTCTGAAAACTGTTTCAGTTCAAGCTCCTTTATGATGGCGCTTGCCTTGGAAATCTGTTTGCCTATTTGGAACTTTTATCAGTCACWACAAGGCTTTCGTAATATTTTGTTAGGTTAGGTTAGGTTGGTCTGGTATGCCAGATGAGCAGTTTTGGTCCTTTGCGATACCAGGTGAAGTTCAGTTACTAGGTCTACGAGGAGAAATTATCCTTTAAGATGCCCGGACTTGACGCGAATTTCAATAGACTCTGTGGCCTTCAAATATAAATAGAACACAAAAATATTACTTTTTTTACGTTTACGAGCGGCAGTTATTATCGGAGCGGTGTAGATATTGGCAAAATAGTTTTTAAGCGCTGTTGCCGAGTGGTTTAGGAGGTGACAGTATTCGACTGGCTCTAACTATTGTTCCGAGAACAAAGAGCAGATTATAGTTTGACCGGCTTACGGGAAGCTGAAAGAGTTTGGTTGGCGTCCTTAAAAGATTAAATGTTAACAAGTAAGGAAAGGCTAAGTTCGGGTGTCACCGAACATTTTATACTCTCGCATCAAATACCGTATTTGTGTAAAGTTTTATTCCGCTATCATCATTGGTTCCTAATGTGTATATTATACAGAGAAGTCATCAAGTGGAATTCAAAAAAGCTTCAAAAAGGCGTGGTTGTGAACCGATTTCACCCATATTTCGTACATGTCATTAGGGTGTTAAGAAACTATTATGTACCGAATTTCATTGAAATCGGTCGAGTAGTTCCTGAGATATGGTGTTTAATCCATAAGTGGGCGTCGCCATGCCCATTTTCAATTTTTATAAAAAACCTGGGTGCAGCTTCTTTCTGATATGTCTTCCGTAAAATTTAGTGTTTCTGAAGTTTTTTGTTAGTCGGTTAACGCACTTTTAGTGATTTTCAACATAATCTTTGTATGGGAGGTGGGCGTGGTTATTAKCCGATTTCTTCCATTTTTGAACTGTATATGGAAATGTCTGAATGAAACAACTCTCTAGAGTGTGGTTGGCATAGCTATAGTAGTTTCCGAGATATGTACAAAAAASTTAGTAGGGGGCGGGGCCACGCTCACTTTTCCAATAAAATTACGTCCAAATATGCCCCTCCCTAGTGCGATCCTTTGTGCCAAATTTCACTTTAATATCTTTATTTATGGTTTAGTTATGACACTTTATAGGTTTTCGGTTTCCGCCATTTTGTGGGTGTGCCAGTGGGCCGATTTGGCCCATCTTCGAACTCCTTCTTATGGAGCCAAGAAATACGTGTACCAGGTTTCATCATGATATCTCAATTTTTACTCAAGTTACAGCTTGCACGGACGGACGGACAGACGGACAGACAGACATCCGGATTTCAACTCTACTYGTCACCCTGATCACTTTGGTATATATAACCCTATATCTGACTCTTTTAGTTTTAGGACTTACAAACAAACGTTATGYGAACAAAACCATAATACTCCCTTTAGCAACTTTGTTGCGAGACATTATGTATATAGATGGACAGTCTGAGGTTTCAAAGTCCCAAAAAAAAGTTTTGTTAGAGATTTACAAATCGAAAATAAAAATGAATATCAACATCCGTCCCATTAAATGTATTTTTTTTTGTGACCCATACTGCATTTTTAGTGTAACCCAATGCTCCACTGCCCTTGAATATACAAAAGTCCCGACGAAAACTAAACAATTTCCAATTGCCACAGATATCAATTTCCACAAAATCAACAGCAATAAATTGTTTGAAAAATAAGCAAAATAAGCGCAGCGCCAATAAACACTATATTTGACGCCACAATCGAAGCCACAGCGAACACCCACGGACAGACAACGCAACAAGTGCGCGAAACCGGCTTTTCGAAATTTGTGGCAAGCCAAACGAGCGGCCAACAACACCATGAAATTACTCGCATAGCAGTAAAAAAAAACGTTAACATTAGGCGAAATCTGTGAAAAGTTTTATTGCATATCAACTAACTGAAATGGCTAGTCAATTGACCGAGCTTTTGACCGTCATACCAGCGAAACTGGAGTGGTGTAACCGGCTGGTATGAAGTGGGACGTTGGAGCGATTTGTTGTTTAAATAGTGGTATAGTTGAGTTGAACTGTAAAGAGATAATTGAGTAAAGAAAGCTCTTGTTGGGTGGAGGAGGGTCTCAGTTTGAGGGTATTATCGGAGTATTTGTATAAGTTTGTGGTACGACTCAATAGACAGACAATTGACGCCAGGCGAGACAAYGRYACRCCGCTGTTTGCTTTCCTGTACAACTGACYGAACGTCACACATGAACCGAGTGACGAAGTCCACAGTCAAACTTGCCGATTGAGCAAACTAGTGCTCGGCTTACACAGTAGTTAGCCATGAATGGCTCATTAGCGAAGTCTAAGTGGATATTTGATTGTCTACATTGCCGCCGTTGTCGTTGGCTTCACCGACGTTGTCTAATGCGCTTAGCAACTATCATTGTCCGACGCGTAGGCTGGCTCAGCCAGCCGGCTGATTGACTGGCTGGCCGACTTAGTCCAACTGCGCAAAACAGTAGGCTAATGATTTGGTTTGTTTGGCGGTGCACTTGCTTTTCTGCCATTAACGGTAATTGTTTTGGTGGCAAATTGGCGTGTGGCGGGGTTAAGGCAAGTTGTGGCTGGCTTTTGTTTTT
The DNA here is from genome assembly GCF_001853355.1 of Bactrocera latifrons. Taxonomy (NCBI): domain Eukaryota; kingdom Metazoa; phylum Arthropoda; class Insecta; order Diptera; family Tephritidae; genus Bactrocera; species Bactrocera latifrons. The sequence goes on along the minus strand of NW_017535930.1, from coordinate 204,059 downwards.
GCACTTAAGTAGTAGTTTTTGTAATTTTGGCTTCGGTTATGAACTGTAATGGCTTTCTGACCGACTGTCCACAMCTATAGCAATCGACAGCCCGCCACTTCTACACCCCTCGGTTTGTCTCCACTTCCGGTTGTCGTTGCAAACCTGATAGTCTCCGTAATCACCTCATGAATGTATTTACACTCATCCATCCATTCCACTTTTTGCGTTGGAATATTTGTTGGTTGATTTGTCTTTCAATTTAGTTCGGCTCTGCTGTGGTGCTGCATAACAAACCACTTTAGTACAGCAATTAAATAAGCCGGTCTCAGTCGTTTAATTCATTTGGAGTGTGGCATGCTTCGTGTATAATTCCGCTAGACAAAAGCGTTATACTAAAGAGTGGAGGGAGTGGSCCATAAGACAATGGGCATGCCCACACTGTTTGCACTCTTGTAATTTGGCCTCCAACTTGGYCTTGGCAATGTGCAATATTTTATGCCGTAATTTGCAGTTAGTTTTTRTGCTACTAGTGTTGAATGCCACGCAAAAAAGTGGCAAGTGCAGCATGCAATAATTTGTGGCAATATGRCATTAATGCATTTCTGCCTCAAGTTCTTCATTTGACAATGAAATCGATGYGGCTATTTATGAATATAAAGCAAAAAGTTGACAGATAAGCATTTTTATTAAATAGAGCTAGTAGCAGAAGTATCTTCGAAAATTAGAGTTCTCCCGATGCCTATAACTGTTTAATACTTTGGTGAAACGGTGGGAGTATTTTATGCCCTCAGAAATTACAGAGCATTATGGACTTACGTTGTTTAAAGCACCCATGTCCTGCTTTTGCTCTTCTTTGGAGCTTCCGTTTCTCAAACACTCAGAAGCACCTCTCCGAGCTATTCGACACCAAACGAGGTTTCAGACAAGGCGACTCCTTATAGTAGAGAATGTACTATAAGGAGTGTCTTCTATAAGAGTGTACAGCTGCTGGCGTATGCCGCTGATATTGATATCATTGACCTTAACAATCGCGCCGTTAGTTCTTCTCTCTTCAGACTGGATAAGGAAGCGAAGTAGATGGGTGTGGTAGTGAACGAGGGCAAGACGAAATATCTTCTGACATCAAATAAAAGATCGTCGCACGCGCGTCTGGGCTCCTACGTCAGTGTCTATCTGGGACCAAGCATTAACACCAACAATAACGTAAGCCTCGAAATACAACGCCGAATATGTCTTGTCAACAAGTGCTACTTCGGACTAAGKAGGCAATTGTGAAGTAAAGTCCTCTCTCGACGAACAAAGACCAAATTCTACATGTCACTCATCATCCAAGTACTGCTTTATGGTGCAGAGGCTTGGACGATGACAACATCTGGTGAGTCGACGTTACGAGTTTTCGAGAGAAAGGTTCTGCGAAAGATTTAAGATCCTTTGCGTGTTGGGCACGACGAATCTCGCCTTCGATGGAACGATGGCTGTATAAGATATACGACGACATTGGCATAGTTCAGCGAATTAAGAGACAGTGGCTGCGCTGGCGAGGTCATGTCGTCTGAATGGGTGAAAACGCTACAGCTCTGAGAGTATTGGACGTGGTAAACGTCGGAGAAAGCAGAGGAAGAGAAAGACCTCAACTCTGTKGGAAAGACCACGTGGTTTTTTGTGCTAGAAATAAGATTGTTTCCCACGATTCCAAATATTTCTCTGAGCATTATAATATACATAGTACATCTCTWGCTTTAATTATGCCTTGTCTTCGCGAGCCAATTAAAATTGCATGTAGGAATAATTTGAAGGTATTTTTAGATCATATCATCTCCCTTAATCATAAACTAGTCTCATACAAGTAATTCATTACACTTCATGTATGCATATATATTAGAACGGGTTGATTTCCAGGGAGCCAAAAAAAAAGGGAAAACTCGCATGTGCGCCGTAGTTATTCCTTCGGATATCTCAAAAACTAACGAATATATTTTTAAAATCCCTAAAAGAGAAATTTTGCTTTAAAAATTGCTGGCTCAAAACCAATTTTAGACCTATAGCCTATTTGGCCAAGTTGTTAAGAGTGATCCATAGAATATTTCCCGCATTTGCGATATCATATAAAAAAATCGACGCGCACTAATGTACTCATACACCAATATGAGCATATGTAATCCCAGCATGGCTCAAGACACCTGTGATCCTCCATTTAAATTATAAGAGAAAAATAGCGAAGTAAAAGCATTAATTACCGCATAATGAGCARTCCAGTTTTACAAGCGTCTAATTGGATGTCTGTTTTTTAACAGCTCCTACATTTAAATTGCCACGTGTARCATTGCTCGCATACATTTATGACAGCTTTAAGTATTGACGAGCATTCTTTACGCCCATCTTCCAGCCTTTTTTYCCAATTCATACATATTTATGAAGGAATGTCCGCTCGTGGTCTTGCCAGTAGGCTATTCGTGCTTGTCGCAGTTAGCAGAGTGCCGCAGAGCACTGCTCAATATGCAGACGTGCTGCTGCAATCAAAAGTGCTCCAAGAGGTCGCGTTAAAAGCGCTGCATGGTGCGCCTAGAAGCTAAAGGTGGGGAAAGCGCTGGCGAAATATGCRCATATTAAGTTGAGGCAGTGRAAWAGAGTAGTGGAAAGGAGTGTTGGCTGCCAAAGCGGTTGTAATAAATCGTAAGCTGCAGTAAGGGCCCCAGCGGCAGCATGCAGATAAATGTAAGTACAAAGGCAAGAGGCGGCCCGAAGGCGGAAGAAAGTGCAGGACTGTCGACTGCTGTACGAGTTAAATTATAGGCCAGGCCGATACCTGCTGCTGGAGAGTATAATAAAATAAAGCTCGAAATGGAACATAAAAATRTATGTGTGACTTGAAAAGGCTGCAAGGGGCACAAGAAAAGCAAAAGTAAATATCAAATTAATTCAGCAAGCGCCAACGGAAAAAGTGAAAAAATTTAAGCAACTAGTAAGGAGGTTTAATCTTCTTGCGGGATCAAAAACTTGAGGTTGTTAAACAACAAACAATCTATCGCTTTCAGGTGAATGAAACGGTCCGGAACGCTGCTCAAATTTCAGCTGTGGAATTTGTTGATATATAGTGTTCTGGTTTATAAGAATTTGGTTTTGCCGTTTTATSGATCCGCCTATCCCCCTAAGATATTTTAATTGATTATCGCTTCAAYTTTTGTTAAGAAATTTTCAGTTAACTCAGTTTGGTTCAACAAAATTCTCACCGGCCGTTGCAATCGATGCTTTCGTCAACCTTATTCTTCAGATCTCAAGCTGGGCCACTTTATCGAATCAACTCTGTCACCTGTACCTGATCAAGCTGAAAACGTGTAAGAAATTAGAGTTGGTTGTTATGTAGTGGTTAGTTGTCAAACATGGCTTACGCCAACCGAAGTCGCGGCCAAGATATATAAAAAATAATATGACTTGTTTTCTTGTTTTCAATCTTTGRGAAGTTTCGCCATCCCCTCAGCAACGTATCTAACTTTTTTTTTTTAGAATTTGAAACCTCTTGCTCGMAGGATACAGCTAATTTCACTTAGAAGCTGCCAATTCTGGCTTTCCTGCTAAGCTGTCTTAGGTCTTTTCTAAATCTCGACCGACTTTGCGAATTTTTATCAAATCCTGGACGTTGTCTCTTACTTTGAGGATGTGAGATCTCTTCTTCGAAGGATATAGCCAATTCTGTTTTAGAAGTTGACAACTCTGATGTACGTGTTTCAGCTTTACTCTKTGTCTCGACCGACTTTGGGAAGTTTCGCCAACCCTTACAGAGATCTCTTACTTTTTTAGTGATTTGGGATTCCATGTTCGAAAGAGATAACTAGTTCTGGTTGAGAAGCTGCCACTTTTGCTTTACCTTTTAACAAACCTGAGCTCTGCTCTGAGTCTCCATCGACTTTGCGAGTGTTTGTCATATCCTCTTACTTTGCTTAGTGATTTGAGATCCCTTCTTCGAAGAATATAGCTAATTTTTAAAATAAATATTTGGTTTTTTGTAGACGGAAGCGGTATTCAAAGTCTGGAATGTGATCTTTCCATATTTGCTTTTCAACAAATGAAGCTATTCGGGTTTAGCAAGGCTTGCTGTAAGGCCTACGCTTCTAAAGGAAATGTCAGATCTTCAACATTCTTATGTTGGTTTTAAAAGTGGTGCTGTCTGTCTGCGATTTTAGTAATTCCGATTGCGGTTCTTGTTTGTAAGAAGAAATAAATAGGAATCTCAGGAAGAACGACTGGCGCGCTRTTGTAAACTCGGTTATGACCGCGTAAGCGTTGTCTACGACAATAAAGAAGAAGAAGAACATGTATTACTATCACTCTTGTACCGTAAATCAAACAAAGTTATAATACCACGCATAAAACAGGTGGTACTCGGTTATAGTCCCACAGATGGAATGCAATTTACACGAGTTGTACGCCGCTGCCTTGCCAATACTTTGTCGTGGCATTTCCCTCATTTCCTTGCAAATACTGAAACTACATACACACAAACCTACAGTTATTCACTTGCTCAACGGTAAGCACGTGATTACGGCCGTTCTTCCGACCGCCCATCTTAGTGGGCTCTGCAGAAGCGCACACATAAACCTCTTCGGCATTCAGCATACCGGCCGGCTAGCTTGTTGTTGGGCACACCCTTTATGCCAAGTTCAGTTGCCTTAAGTTGCACGGATCGGCGTCATTGCCTTGTTGACTTTGGCTATTAACCTGTCGTAAAGTGTAATAGCGAAGACAACAGAAGTGAGAAATATGGCAGTGATGGAATAAGAGACAGCTGTGTTGCGACAACAAAAGCAGCTGCAATAAACAAAAGCAAGTGTAGGTAAACTTAAGTCTTGTTAATAAGTGTTATGCAACCAACATTTAACGTTGAAGCGAAAGGTCGGCTTAAATAGTTGGAGTTTGATATGGGTAATACTGGAAGCGGTCAGAAATCAAGAAGAGCATACAAATTTCAATATTTCGAGAAATTAGTATGAAATAATGATTATGTGCATCAAAATATTAATTCGTGAGTCATAAAGAAAGTCCAACAGTGGTCTTAACTGAACTATTTTTAATAGAAAGACAATTCTTTGTCTCTTTTTTGCTCTTATTTGAGGGGTTTATGTGGAAATAGGACTCTGCAAAGCCCAGTCTTTTGGTTTGGAGTATCCAGTGCATATTTTTACCCAACGGTAAACTCGCAGGAAGAACTGTAGAATTTTAATGATGCAAACATTATGTACCTCTAAACGACTGTCTGTGAAAAATAGACAGACCAATTTCTTTACCTCTTTGGGTAGCCGAAATAAGTCAAGGACACACCAGTTTGAGATAAATCGGATAGTTCCGTTTGAAATCAACGTGAGGTCAAGAACCTCTTCCTTGTCTGCTATCATGAATGTAGGAGGGTTTCCTCCATTACAAATGAACAGGTTTTCATTAACAATGAAATCAAATAGTAACTCTGCTAATAGTGTCCGMGCTACCCAGCTTGAATGCCGCAAGTTGGCGCCGAACCAATTATGACGCCGGATCTTCTTCGTGACWCTCCAGCCAAGGTCTTCCTCAAAAATAAAGGAGGTGGTTACACCTCATCSTCGCGCGGCATGTGTGCAAAAATTAACCAGAAAWTKCGCTCCAGCTTWGCCGTCACCATATCAGWGTTGCTGAAATCAGGTAAAAGAARTACAGTTATTTCATATCGGACCATTATACAGGCTCTGGTTCTACCTATGTCGTTGGTCGCCAGGCTTAGAGTACTCGACCCGCACTTCCTCAAACAGCCGTTGGAGGCTAAGGACGGAGTCATCAATTGACGAACCGCCCCAGAATTCGCTATGTCCGAAAGACTGGGGTCGTTTAATTGTCTCCAAGTTTGAGCGCCATTAGCTTTGTCATCCGTCGGGAGTATCTTAAGGACCATGCTTTCGAACCCATGGCTTTTGCTTCCTTTGTTTTAGYAGACTCAGCGTTTACCGATAATGTTCCTTGGTTTTCTCGAGCCTTATTACTCTCCATTCATACGTGGTTAGTGACGGTTTGAAGTATCTGCGGATTTCCTTAATCTTACTTGCTGAGGAATTTGCAGCTGGCTACCAGACTCGGGCTCTACAGAAAACCTCTTCTACCCGGGACAGAACTGAGTGTTGTTTTTGACATCTCTCCACTTAACTACGTTAYATCTACGGTCCCCCAGAAAGGTAGTCGTCATTAATAGTCCCAAGGTTGTTTCAGTAACGAGGCCGAGGCGAGGGTTGACGCACGCCTTTATGATGGTATACGTTCAGAGCCGACCAGACCAAAGCAGGTGTCGTCTCGACTTACACTTACCACGCCAACTTAACGACGAGGACGGTGGGAACGTACTGTGGGGCCTGCCAGGGTTTTAAATAGGACGGGAGCATTTGCGACATTAGCCCGTCAGCCTTTTCTGATTAGCATCACCCCTTCATCCTCAGATGTCAGAATGCCGCAACCACCAGCCCAGGGTTGCATCAAAATCTTAAAGTGCGTATCGTACCCATAATCCGGTTTCACAGCTACAGTCGTSAGGAATTGAAAGGCCGTAGAGGTCATTTAGCGTTACCCAGGATGTACCAACTTGGAGGCTACGTGCAGCTCTTTTAGGTTTTTCAGGAGAGAGAGAGAGAGAGGTTCATTGTTTTTGTGGACAATGTGAAGMAATGCGACAGTTGAGCAAAATACGGGCACAATCTGGGGAGAAGAGAGTCATTCGGTAAAACGTCGGGAAGTTCTGCATACTAAATAAGAGTAGGAATCTAATAATATCTTTCGTGATGAGATCGGCTTGATAGCTTGGGTAGTTGATAAGACTGGCGACACTTAATTTTAGAAATCATAGGAAACGATAAATCTTTTTTTATCGAGTTTTGACTGACGTGCCGGACAGAATTTTTCAGCGTTGAATATCTTTCAGCTTTGAGTTGTTCAGCCTTATTGCTCCCAGTTATTTTGACTTTTTTTGAGTACCTCATATATTGTGTGGTATTCATTACATTAAGTAACTCCATTGCTCTATTTTTTCATGTTTCAGTAAATTCTTCTGCGTTTGCAAGCGCTTTTAGTCTCTCAGCATTGTAAATTATTTATTTCACTCTGYTAATCCGATCTTATTGTAATACCATTTGTTTACGCGGCATGCTGTGGCCAACCCGACACAATTTTTTATTATTTTCCTTTGCTCGCTTTTTCATTTCACCAGCATTATTAGCATTTGTTTGAGTTTATTATTCCACTAACAAAATGATCATTGCGCTRAATCTGTTTTTACAGCTGTTCGTTAGCTCTCGGCAGCGACAAGRATAACAATATTATTGTATTACAGTTATTTTATTTCACTTTATTCGTTTTTATTGCGCTTTTGCGGTTCTAGAATGCACCGTGCGTCCGTTTAGGCCGCGGCATGTCAGCGACAACTGAGCACCTCCGCAGCATGAGCAGTTATTCATACACTTGTTTAGTGTCCAGCAGTGTTTGGACTCATTGGACTGGTTGGCTTTAGTTACGCTATTTGATTTGCATAATTTATTTGTGTCAGTGCTGTTGCTTTTAGCCTTTAATCCTTATCTGTCTGTTAGTGTACTTTTTGATATACATATATATTTACATGGATGTGTTTTTGTGTAAGAACTTGTGTTGGTTTAAAGAACAGTTTAAAATTACTTTTTGTTTGGGAGTGAGTAGGTTTTTTTTACAACTTTTTCCTGGCTCTTTTCGTTTTCTGCGTCTCGAAAAGTTCTTTTGAACATATTATCAGAACTTTYAGAACCAAGCTCTAACGAACTGTTCCTACCTTCGGCGACAGAAAAAATTATAATTGAAATCGGTAGAGTTTTTCGGAAAAGAGCTTTTGAAATATCCCATATTCTATAGCTTTTTTACCCAGAACAGAATATATAAAGTTTGGCACGATGTTTGTAACGCTCAAAAGAAAAGGTCGGAGATCCTATAAAATATATACATAAATGATCAGGGTGACAAGCTGAGTCGGTCTGTAGTTGCGCGAATGAGTCCCTCAGTTTTTCCCACAACCTACTTAAATTATGGAGGGAATACTTATTCAGTCTGCTGAATGACAGTGAAAGTATAACATCAGCAAATAGCGAACTCGATTCCCCAACCGATGACGACGGCGCGGACGTTCCATTGCCCGACCATGAGTAAGTTCGAATAACGACAGTCTTCTCAACATCGCATATAAAGTTCTATTGAGCGTACTTAGGAAAGAATAAAGCCCTTCGTCAACAAACTGATTAGACCTTATCACCATGCGGCAAATCTTAGAAAAAGCCCGTGAAAAGAGCATCGATACAATCGATTGCAAAGCTGCTTTAGAAAGCACGAAAAAGAGCAGCATTTACGCCGCTATTTTTGAATTTGGATCCATGTATCCGCGCAATGCGGCTGTGTAAGGCCTGTCTCTTATACACATCTAGATGTGTATAAGAGACAGATAGCTTTTTTACCCAGAACAGAATATATAAAGTTTGGCACGATGTTTGTAACGCTCAAAAGAAAAGGTCGGAGATCCTATAAAATATATATGTCCTGATGGCATCAGGGTGACGACCTGAGTCGGTCTGTAGTTGCGCGAATTAGTCCCTCAGTTTTTACCACAACCTACTAAAATTATGGAAGGAATACTTATTCGGTCTGCTGAATGACAGTGAAAGTATAACATCAGCAAATAGCGAACTCGATTCCCCAGCCGATGACGACGGCGCGGACGTTCCATTGCCCGACCATGAGTAAGTTCGAATAGCGTCAGTCTCCTCAACATCGCATATAAAGTTCTATTGAGCGTACTTAGGAAAGAATAAAGCCCATCGTCAACAAACTGATTAGACCTTATTACCATGCGGAAAGTCTTGGAAAAAGCCCAAAGCTGCTTTAGAAAGCACGAAAAAGAGCAGTATTTACGCCGCTATTTTTGAATTTGGATCCATGTATCCGCGCAATGCGGCTGTGTAAGGCGACGTTGAGCAATACCAAAAGCTCCGTCAGGATCGGGTAGGGCCGTACCGGAACCGTTCGATACCAAACCAAACGCGGTTTTCTATAGTGCGATTTCTTCAATCTACTGCTGGCGAAAATTATTCRAGCTGAAGATCTTTATAGAGAAGATACAATCTTCTATAAGAGAGCGGAAGATTAATGTAAGAATACTAAAGTGTAGCTAAGCCTMTTTTATGCGAGATCGATTAATTATTTTAAGAGGTGAAATATGAGGTCATTTGGATTTTGTATGAAAATAAATAATGACTTTATASTTTGAGTTATTTAGGCGAAAAGACCGAAACCCATATCGTCGTTTRTTTCTGACTGCGATGCCATCTTATTAGCTTCCTTCTTCTGTTCGGCAGCTTCAGTGAAGGTATTGACAAAAAACAACAAGGAAGAAGCAACAACAATGACTACGATAAGAACAAACAGTTTTCTGCAAACTTCTTTGCTGTAGTAAAAGAAGAMGACACCACAGAAAAAGCGAATTAAGCTAAGATGAAGCAGCACACGTCCCAGCATGCATGTATGTGTTTCCTGCGATTGCAGTCTTTTTAAATATTTTGTAAGGGAAAGCAATTTTTCTCAAAGCGAAATTAAATTGTCATTTACTCTTGTGCTTGCGCCATGCAAATGTGTTGTAAGGTTTGTAGCGTCGGTCGGTCTAGCACTCGGTACTTTTTTATCGATACATAAAAATTGGTTTAGTAGTGAGAACTGAAAAATACTCGGTACTCATATAGTTGTCATTTAAGTCCTAAATGTGCTTAGGCCATAAATAAATACTACTAATAACCATAAAGTACTTTAACATATAGAGCTGAGTAGTCCAAAAGTGTTGTAGTATACTTGTAGTTTGGAGTGCTCAGTTCTCACAGAAACCTTTTGTATGACAAAACAACAAGATTCGTTCAGCAATAAGGCCTGTTTCTCATACTGAAGGCTTACYAATTTCATCTGCTCAGAAAATTGGGAAGAACATTTGGCATATGATGATGATGGAGAACATTATAGAAAATATGGACGCTGCCTATTATCTTGAGAACAGCGACAAAAGGTCTCCATTCAATCGAAGGGTAGTAAGAGATCTTCACTTGTCCACGGTCCATGCTAAGCTATTRGATTCAAGCAATCTTTGAATCCGTAGCGCTATCCTCGAGTATTTAGTAGTTCGAGGTACTCTTAGTATTGAACTAATTTTTCGGGGATTATAATTCAGTCCTGGTTATTAACCTTCGCCAAATTGCGTATTTCTGTTACAATGACTTTAGCTTAAGCGATCAGTTTGTATGGCAGCTAAGTGTTATAGTGAATCGATGTCGCTAGCTCTAACCAATGAGTAGCTTCTTGCAGACTAAAAGAAGTGTTCGAAATTTTGAAATCGATATTTCAAAAACTGAGTGACGATTACGGTTACTAAAGGTTACAAAAGTTCTTCACCATATTCTCCAGATCTGGTCTTCAGCAACTATTTCCTGTACTCAGAYCTCAAAATAATTGCTTGCTGGTTTCCTGTGGATAGAGTATGAGTCCGCATACCTACTTCTGTGACGCTAAAAATTTTAATCKATGCTAATTTAATGTGAAAAAATACTTTGAATTTGAGGTTTGATAATTTCCTATAAACCGATGTGCACTCATTTCTGTGCCCACTACTGTACTTTTAAAGAATTTTACTGCTTGGGAGCGCAAATGATACTGTGGCTTGCAGTTGAACTGCATTGAGCTGTCTTTTCTCCCGAGCAGCCGATGTCGTTTCCACTTTAGCTTTCTGTGTTCCGCCGTTTTTCTTTCTTTCTCTTTATTTTGCCACTTTTTCAAACTTTTTTCTACTTGAAATATTGCGAGGAAGACACACATATGCAGCACATGCATAAGTGATCTCATGTCTATGCATTTATGTTGCATACACAACTGAGCTGCCATGACGTAAGCATATTTTTAAGCAGTCTCAGTGCATCCTACATACATATACTTGTGTATACATACATATATATGCGCACATTTACTTAATGGCTCGATAAGTGTGTCTTTCTGTTTCGTAAACGTGTCATAAACTCTGCATAAATGTCACCTTGCACGCAKAAATCCATGTTATATTTATAAGCTCAAGTCAATAAGCGGGGTTACTGCTCATTTGACAAGGCAATCGTGGGTAAGCCACTGCGTATGAGCAATATGCGTGTGTGCTTGGTAAAAGCATAAGAGTTTACTTTATAGATTTGTGGTTGAAATTGAATATGTTTGATATTTTTTTAAGTAATAATCAGACAGAGAAGAAGAATCAGTCATAACTTGTTATGAATTTTAGAATTGATGAGTTAGATCAAATGTGTTTTATAGTTTACATAATTTTTGAGGTAAAAAAAGTTTTCCTATGTGGATAAAATTGTTAGAAAAAGCTTTTGACTGTATTATAAATCGCATACATACGTGATACTTGTATTGCTTTAGCAGCAACACTCCTCAAAAATAGCGTACTCGCCAAATTGCAACATACGTAAATGGTTTACGAAAGTTTTGCTGCTTAAAGCCCTCTCTAAACTCGTATCCCAGCATTTAACTATCCTTCGTAAGCTTTTCAATTTCAATTGTACTTACAACTTGGCTAAGTACAAAACATTTTATAGCCCAAATTATGTGGTTATAAGATGGACAATTGCATGCAAAGTGGCAGAAGGCACACAACCATAAAGAACAATGAAGAAAGAAGAGAGCCAAACACACACATACACAGTGCGGAGACTTAGTAAGTGGAATCTCAAGCAATTTGCGGAGCACTTTATAAAGTTGATTTCAGGCACGCGTGGCAACCATACTCATACATATAAATATACTATGTGTATTGCGGCGTGGCAGAGGCAGCAATGTTATTACTGTAAGTGCTTGTCTGGCTGTCAGTGAAATAAATCTGTTTTCTCTTCCAGCGCATGTTGCCAAATCTTGACGATTAACAACCACATATCCGACCAAATAAATCTTTGCTTATCTGTTTGCCAACGGCTTACTCACATATGCCTACAAATCGGGACTACATTTATAGTTGTATGGATGTATAATATATATAGGTATATATAAATATCTATGTGTATGAACAACAATAATAAGAATGCGTAGCAACTGTAAACTCACTGCCCACAGAAGCCAACAACTTCTAGCTTTTTCATAAAACTTTTGCTTAGAAGACACACAGATACAATCGTATTTACAAAGGTGTCTAAATACACTACCCTGTAGGAAAATCTAAACAAAAGATATTGTTCAATGTTATATAGTTTACTAGATAGTTAGGCTGATTTAGGCCTGACGATGACCTAGGCCTTTAGGAAGCCCATAGAGAAACCACTGAGAATAAAATTCGCTCACTCTAAAAATAAACTTTGATATGTTTTAAGGCCTACCGAAAATAGTCAACATCGCTTCACATTTTGAGTTTATCAAGAGTTTAACTTTCGTCTCAACACACTTTGATAGTCTATAGTTTAGTCTCTTCTATATGATTCATATAACAAATATCAAGTTTTTTGAGTTTTTTGACTATCACGTTCGTAAAGAGTTCATATAAAGTTCGCAAAGATATTAATATATTAAACTGGTCTTTTACTACTATGATTTTATAATATTATTCATGGAGAGCGCAGCAGAGCTTAACTTTGGTCCCAACGACTTTTAGAATACGAAATACTTAAATGCAGCGCGAAAAGATGGACGATGACAAAWCGAAATGAGAAGCTGCTTGGAGCATTCGAGAGAATTATTCTTTACAAGAACTTTGGAACCGTCCGCATGTGCCATGAATATCCAAAATGATAGAACAACGAACTGTATGAGCGCAACGCGACATTCATACTAGTTAAGCGTATAAAAATTCAACAAATCCACAGGTTACACCAGGTCGTTCGCATGGAAGTTGATGCTACAGCGAAAAGCTCCATCGATTTGAGACACATGGATGGATAACCGAAGCAAGGGTGCTCACTTGGGTGATTCACAAAAAAAAACAAAAAAAAAAAAAAAAAAAAAAAAAAAAAAAAAAAAAAAAAAAAAAAAAAAAAAAAAAAAAAAAATTGGAAGCCTGAGCACTAGGGTGATTAAAAAAAAATGTTTTTTTTTCGTTTGGTACTCTTAAAAAAGGTTTCCTAGACACCTCTAAACAAGCCTCTCCAAAAATGAGTTCTTAATTGTACAGCAGTAAATCATTCATTGAGTTACAAAATTCATAAGAAATAAAAAATTTTCCCAAAAATAATCAAACTTCAACTGTTAATATCTTTTAAACGGTTGGGATTACGAAAAAACCTTTTTTGTAGAGCATTCAATTTCCTACAAAATCAAAGGAACAAGATATTTTTTCAAGTAGTTGGAAGCGAGATATAAAGTTTTCTAAATGAGAATAAGAAAAAATAGAAAATTCTAAGTAGGAGGACCTTCCCGTTGCAATTAAGAACTCATTCTTTGAGAGACTTTCTTAGAAGTGTCTAGGAACCCCTTTTCAAGAGTACCAAAMGAAAAAAAAAATTTTTTTTTTTGAATCACCCTAGTGCTCACGCTTCCAATGGATGACCAAAGTGCATAGCCAACTGTCTGTACTTGTAATGCATAACTGGCGTGATCTCGCCAAGCATAGATGCAGCTGGTGAAGTTTTGTGTACTCTGCCCAGACTGACCCACGGTTTTAGTCCTTAAGAAGAAGAATTTAAGAGTTCACTTATATAAAAATACACCTGGAGGCTCATTGTTGCTGTGATCCAGTCGTGGACCGCCGAAAAAACTGAACCGGAAGCAGTTTTGAACTAAGTGATTTATATTGTCTTCAAATGTTGATTTATATTGGCTTCAAAAGAGAAGAATTCAAGAGAGTTTTCTTCAGTTTAAAGTTACTACAACCTCTTCAAACGTGGGCTGCTTTATTCCCACCACTCCAATAACAATAATAACTATTGGAAAACAAATGTATATTGTAAACCTGGGCCACAGAACCGAAAGTTTGCGAGGTGGTTTTTTTTAAGGATCGTAAGATCGTGTAATCGTAGCATATAGAGCTGAGTTTTTAAGAACCCAGTAAAATTATAAAAAGGCCGAGCGACCAAATTTGGTTTTTGATTAGCAAAAGATGAATTTTGCATGAAATAAATAAGCAAGAAGATGGGTCTCTTGCCAGTTTTGTCGGTAGAATTAATGAATAATTAGAATATTTATATAGATGGAAAGGGATTAGAGGGCAACGGTCACCAATTGAAGAGATCTTGTTTAAAATTTTGTTTCCTAAAGGGACTCTTCTCACCATTTTTTGTATATGGACACATATACGAATACACGAAGGCCTAAATAAATTGCTATTTCCATTCAAATATACGCATTCGTAAACAGCCTTACCTAACTAAAAACAAAAGTTTTCATATATTTTGCAAACTTTTCAACTTTAATACTCAGCTTAGAATAACAAAGTTCTTGTCTGCATGCATGACAGCTTTCTACATGTGTTAGTTTTATTGTTTGCTAAATTTCAAATGGATTTGGCTGAAAGTTTGTGCTATTTATGCATTCACAGGAATATATTCTAAATTAAAAATTTTGAATTTCCATTTGTTTATAAACACAGTTACTTTTATATTGTTTGGTAAGAAAAATATTATGAAACTTTATGCAAAATCTTCTGGGAGAATTTGTTTAAAGCAACTATTGATTGAAAATGGCTAAGTTTTGGCAGGATTTTCGTGAACTCAGTTTTGTCTTGGTGCGATAACGGTCGAAATTGATGGTTACGGTTGATTTTTCTGCATGAAATTGCAGCTCTTGAATCTCTTCAGATTGCTCTTTGTGCCAAATGCGGTAATTTTGCTTGTCTATATGCTCATTGAGCCAGAAATAAGACTCATCGCTGAATAAAARTTGRCTCGAAAACTTGTTGCAACTTTTCAAGAGCMCATAGAGCGAGGCYATGTCGCTTGRGAARGTCGAGCGGCTTCAGTTCGGGCACAAACTCTATTTTATATGTACGTTCTAAAATTAAAATTTCGATGTAAAAATGGCACCGAGTCGGCTCTCCACGGTCTTTGTGTACACTCTCAGCTTTATTTTCTTCACTGCCTGTTGCACGTGATCTATTCGATCGAAAATTATCCTATAATGATTGCTGTATCTCAAAGAAGTTTATGGTGTTGTAAAGAGTACGCTCGGTAGAGCGATTATGTTGGCATTAAGTTGAGCGTATCGCGTGAAAAACACTCTTTACAGAACGTGATTTTTATACTCTCGCAACAAAGTTGCTAAAGAGAGTATTATAGTTTTGTTCACATAACTGTTGTTTGTAAGTCCTAAAACTAAAAGAGTCAGATATAGGGTAATATATACCAAAGTGATCAGGGTGACAAGTAGAGTTGAAATCCGGATGTCCGTCCGTCCGTCTGTCTGTTCGTCCGTCTGTCCGTCTGTCTGTCCGCCCGTGCAAGCTGTAACTTGAGGAAAAATTGAGATATCATGATGCAACTTGGTACATGTATCTCCTGGCTCCGTAAGAACGTTAATTTCGAAGATGGGCAAAATCGGCTCACTGCCACGCCCACAAAATGGCGGAAACCGAAAACCTATAAAGTGTCATAACTAAGCCGTAAAAAAAGATATTAAAATGAAATTTGGCACAAAGGATCGTATTAGGGAGGGGCATATTTGGACGCAATTTTTTTGGAAAAGTGAGCGTGGCCCCACCCCCTACTAAGTATTTTGTACATATCTCGAAAACTACTATACTGTACGGAGTCGTTTCTTTTAGGCATTTCCATATACAGTTCAAAAATGGAAGAAATCGGATAATAACCACGCCCACCTCCCATACAAAGGTTATGTTAAAAATCACTAAAAGTGTGTTAACCGACTAACAAAAAAAGGAAGCTGCACGCATTCTTTTTTTAAAAATTGAAAATGGGTGTNAACAAAAAACATCATAAACACTAAATTTTACGGAAGAAATGGGAGAAGAAAGCTCCACCCAGGCCTTTTTTTAATTGAAAATGGGCGTGGCGTCGCCCACTTATGGACCAAAAACCATATCTCAGGAACTACTCCACCGATTTCAATGAAATTCGGTACATAATATTTCCTTAACACCGTGATGACATGTACGAAATATGGGTTAAATCGATTCACAACCACGCCTTCTTCCAATATAACGTTATTTTGAATTCCATCTGATGCCTTCTCTGTGTAATATATCCATTAGGAACCAATGATGATAGCGGAATAAGACTTTACACAAATACGGTATTTGATGCGAGAGTATAAAATGTTCGGTGACACCCGAACTTAGCCACTCCTTACTTGTTCGTAATARAGTTGAACGATTTGTAAACGTTGTTCAGGCGCAAGTCCTTCCATGAGGAAATGCCAAAAATACTGAACCAAAATAACATGACATGTTGACACGAATCACGCGTGATCTAYACAAAAAGAGTTACTGAGAAAGTGACTTCTCCTTGAGTCACTCGCTAGTATTCTACGCTCTATAGTTCATCATCAGTAAAAGCACAAAACCGTACTTAAACTTCGAAGTCATCCGTTTTTATATCGCGTGACCCAGACAAATGGTCAAAATAAATTTCGCACAACTATTAATTATGACTTCTTACTTTAACCCGAACTTTCAAATAAATTACGCCGTTAGAAGAACAAACGTTGCATAACGAAAAATTTATGGCGRACGCAACAACTTTTAATTAAATTTCGATAGCAAAAACTTCAACTTTAAGTTTGAAATATTACCAACAGAAAACAGTGAACAAGAGAAAAAGAAAGAGGGAGAAAAAGGRTGCGCGTTGTTGAACCAAGYGCYRCAGCGCRTAAATCACATTATTATCGATGTCAYGAAGGCGAAATAAAATTTATAAAACAAAAAATAGTAAATAAACAAACAAACTTATTAATGAAAGCCAGAGAAAAGTGAGCAACAAAATGATAGAAAAGCGTGGAAAGTGAGGAATAAACATATTATTTATTGCTGGGACGTGGAAAGCAACGAGAAGAGCATTAAAACCGCCTGCTTACAGTTATACATAGTAAGCTTGCCTGCGAAAAAGGAGGGACTACAATGCTAGGAGTGCAAGAAGGAAAGTGGAGCATCGGCGTACTTCCAAGTGCCCTTAGCAGCCTCAAGTGTAAATAAATACCTTATAAGTATGGCTAACACCAACCCAGAAGGCTACTACTCTTCGTTATTTGCCATTTTCAAGAGAAAATATGCGAAAGTATATTGTGAAGAATAAGCTTAACTTCGAAGTTGTAATTTTACTTAATAAGGCATAAGAAGGATGAATCGAAATTCAAGGGGAAAGTTGCTGGCGGTATCGGCTGACGGAAACTCTCTAACAGCTTTTGTTTCAGACTTCCATTGTCTTGTGTCTCTCGAGCAGAAATGGCAGCTATAAGGTAGAAGAAAATGTTGTTTAACGAAGCGCGACTTCTTTTAGGGAGGTATGTATCCACACCGTTAGCAAAACTGCTATACATGCCTTAAGCTCGCTGACAGACAGCTCAAAGCTTGTCAAGTAATGCATGACCTTGTTATCAGTGGCTTGAAACTACTTCCATAATAAACTTGCCTGGGTGTCTGGAGTGGTATTGTTGCAAACTGGAAAGCCCAACGGCTTGCAAGAAAAGACACACTTACCCAAATAACATTACGATGGAAATAAGCAGGTGCTCCCCTGTCATCATGCACTCCGATACTGTATGTATAGCGTTGGCGCGAGCTTAGCAATCAGCACTTGTACGGTTGCGAGAGTCTTTCGACGCAGAGTGRAAGGCAAAAGATATATGGAACTACTAGCTCTTAGCAAGGTTCTCATTGCTGCAATTATAGGTGGCTTAACTTCACTTTGTCCTTAAAGATTTTGGAGGATGCTTTTGTCAAAATGCAGGGAGTAAGATGAGATGGAAACAACTGGACACTTTCTCCGTCACTGTCCAGCCAGCTTAATAGATTTTTGGCTGACTTTGGGTGCTCTGGCAGTTCAAGTGAGATTATTCATGGTCAGCCTATTTACCTAACCTATTCCCCAATCGRTGACAATAGAGCGAACGTTCCATTGCCCGACCATGAACATATTCGARTAGCAATAACCCGTCTGAAGAGCAATAAAGCAATACAATAAAGTGTGAAACACTGAAGCACAGGGTCAAGAAATTGTTTGAGCCTCATCAGTGTAACATTAGAAATGCAAAATCTACAATCGATCAGATTTTCATCAGAAGCGAAATCTCGGAAAAGACCCCTGAAAGGAAGATTGACAGCCACCACCTCTTCGTCGACTTCAAAGCCGCCTTCGACAGCACGAAAAGGTCTGCTGTGTAAGCTGATGAGCTACACCAGAAGCTTGTGCGTCAGGATCGCGCAGGATCTCTCCAAGCCGTGCGATACCAAACAGCGAAAAGAAGAAACGACTGGAAGATGAATTATATGTGATTCAATTCTAATATCATAGCGCTTTCTTGACATGGCAGTATTGCCTTATTTCAAAATTTAAAGAAAGTTTACAAAAATATCAATCTGCTTGCTTCAGTTATTGTCCACAATACGAAACCTTCATTTCTCAATATAACGCAATAGTTATTTCTAATGCTTAGCTATCAATYTTAGCCTTTAACAATCCCGTTTTTTCGCATCCAAACCAAATCTAAAGCRAAAAGGCGCACCAAAGAAGAGTTATGGCAAAAATTATTCGTATTTTCTCTGAAAAAACACTCACACATTAGCAGCTTAGCACTCATCAAAAATCCTTCTAAAAATGAAGCTGATTGTGGTTGCGCGCTTGATAAGCGCAMAATAAATGACTCGAAACTTTTTATATTAGCAATATGTTTAATGCTCGGCGACGTAAGGAATCTAATTTAGAGCGAACAATCAAAGTTGATGCCTTTAACTGCAAACTAACTCGAAAAAGGTCAGAGTCAAAAGAAGAGAAGCATACTAATGGCGTCATTTGAAGTAAATTAAGTTCGAAATGCAACGTCACTGCAAAGTTGCTCTTGTCAAGTTGCCTGACGAGTGTCAAAGTGAAAAAAAAAATCCCTCTAACTTCGCGCTTTGTGCATTGTCCACTAGCGCGTTATTTTTTACTATCCAATTTGATTCCAATATCTATCGCCTTTATCGGTTTTCTTTTCAATCTAATATGTGTGTGCGTTGGTAATAGAGGACTCACATTTATTTGAGCAGGTAACATTAATTTTAAACACACATACATGTAAATATGTAAGACATTCTTCAATTCATTACACATACTGCTTTWAGAAACGGTTTTGTATAGCAATTACAGCGCTTAGGGTTAAACGGCGATAACTAGTAATGTATGTGCTGCTATTAACCCTTAAATGGCCTCAGCTTCTGGGTAATCGAACCAATAGTTGTTAATGGTGAGATTGGGGCAATAAATGGTTGTTTTTACACATAAACGGAAAATAAAAAGGATTATGCTGCGTTTTGCAACCAGGTAGCTCGTTCATTGTTTGGTTGTGAGTTTCTTTGCCATGCTTCTGTCCACAATCTCATGCCTTCACGCCTTTATTATTGACACACAGTAGAAATGAAGTTCCTTGCTTCTGGCAACACTTTCTACTTCCCAAGATATGTCATGTAAGGTTACTACATTTACTGCTGATTGGCTGTCTACGTAGATGTTGACGCTGAAATTGCCTGCAGTTGCCTAAGAGCCCAGCTCCGCGGCTTTCGCAATAGCAAAGACCACAGCTTGTCTTATTCTTTTTGAAATATTCATCATACTGTCGGCCATACAAATTCAAAAATGTCTTCTGCTTAACCACCACCGTCAGTACCTCTTTACGTCTGCTATACCTAATTGTTATTGTCGGCTTTTAGGCGGCGAAGCCTTCCTGCATCCTACCCCTCTTGTCTTCCTGCTGCTATCGCTGTTGTTATTTCTCTTTGTTGCTGTAACATCCACTGATGCTGATGACACCATGAATTTGTCAACGTTCCAGTCAATTGAGGCTGCCTTATACTCCGCTCCGCAGCAATTCTGCTGCTCTCAGTCGCCTTTGCATTGCTRTTGACAGTTTTTGCTTGACGCTGTYYTTGTGCCACATGTCCTCGGGTATCGCATAAATATTTAATTAGTACCAGAATATTTATAATGTTAAAATTCAGCTGACGAACCAAAATTTGTATGAAACGGAAATGTGTCTTTGTATGTTAAAGCCGTGCTGGTACAAACCTGCTCCTGCGAAATTATGAAATTTTAAGTGAAATGAACTCGGCGCCTACAATTGAGCTTTGGTAGGCTATGCTTCAAGAGCATAAAGCTGCTACGGTGACATCGACAGGGCCTGGCGCAGCTGTCGCGTGGTAAACTTATCACACGAGTGCTTGTGGAGGTGATATACTTATAATATTTCTAAATTTCATATTTTATGCACATGGCATTGAATTAACCTCTTAAGTTATTGAATAATTAGTAAAATGAMATAAGAGGAGGGTGAGGAGGGAGCAGCTGTCAACAGTTAGGAAGGCACTCAGGGAATCTGGGATTAGCGTTCGCTTAATATCTGTTTTATCTACAATATAAATAGTATATAATCTGTGGAAAGGTTTTTTTTAAAAGGTCTTTGTTTTAAAATTGGAGCAGACAATCTTGAGACTTTAGTTTCTAAGCAATATGCTTTCTAATGTCATMATTTTAATTTATATCAGGTGGCAACACTTCCAAAGCAGACCATCGAAAGAAAGACATCTTAACTTATCTTAAATATATTATGTTTGACATTCCTATTCATATATATAAATATTTTATATCCATTGAACATTTTAATTGACTAACAGAATTTGTAACAGGTGGCAACTCTTTTCCAAAATAAAACCATATATAATCTAATCCAATTTTTTATTGTTTTGTCACTTTATTAAGTTTTATGAAAAATATTAAAAGCTTTAAACAGGTGGCAACCCTTCATAAACTTATCACCGATGCACGAATTTTTACAGCTCTTCAGTTTAATATCCTCACTCTAATAATTAATTAATTTTTTTTTTGTATTTTTAAAGTTTTTAATTGAAAGGAACAAAAATTTTGAACAGGTGGCAACCTGTAGCAGAAAAAAATTTCAATTGTCGTTTTTTTTTAGTGTACTGCAGTTATTCAGTCATATCGCATTAATTCTTTATCCTATCATTATATCATTCAAATATTCAAACAGGTGGTAACCTTTCTAAAGCAACCCGATGAAGGGAATAGCTTTTAAATGTCCTAACATATTGTATTGTTTATTAATGTATATTATTATTTATTTATTTATTTTAGTGTTGTATTTGAACACTCAAATTTTTTACAGGTGGCAACACTTCCCAAAAATTTTGAAATGCGCGTTTTTTATCCTTTTTAATCTTTTAGCCATATTGCATTAATTCTTTATTCTATCATTATATCATTTAAATATTCAAAGAGGTGGCAACCTTTATAACACATCCCACTGAAGGGAAWATTTCTGAAGCGTGTTGCATTAATATATTATATATGTTTGTGTATTTTCATGTTATTCATTTAATTTAATTGACTGACAAAATTTGTAACAGGTGGCAACATTTCCAAAAAATATTTTAAACTGTGCGACTGTTTACACCTCTTCAGTTCAATATTCTTATTGTAATAATTATTATCTTCGAATTATTTGATTGAAAAAAAAAAATTTTTTTTAAAGGTGGCAACTTATTGTGTAAATTATATGTTAGATGTCGCCTTGTAACTGCAGTCTTGCATCAATTCTTCATCTAATATTTTTTTTAGCTTAAATTCATATCAAACAGGTGGCAAGTCCTTGGTACAAATAGTGCTTATACTAAGGTCTGAAATCTAGTGTTTATCATATATTTATAGCGACGCTTAGATGATGTTCCTCGACCATGTCAGTCTTGAATTATAATCAAAAGCTTGACTTTTACTTTTAAGAGCTGATCCCTAAATACTTTTTCTCACAATTTCATACGGTATCTCACTATACTGTAGCTGTCTTGATACTCCGTTCAACCCACACAGTTGCAACATTCTTAAGTACACCCATTCAGCCAAGCACCATGTTCTTCTTGGAATTACTCTCGTAACTTGTGCATTGCAGTCAAGTTCTCTTGTTTTATAATACTTGTGCATCGAAGTGTAAAACTTTATATTTCTCCATATTCCGCTTCGAGTGCATAGGTGTATGAAAATGTGCCCTTAGTTCGTATGTAAGCCTCTTCATGACCTAAAAGCTCCGATAAAAGTRAATGCCGCTATTATGCGAGCGGGTTGTTACTTGCATTCCGGACACATATTCTTTTTTGTGTGGGTATTAGTATGTATGTATGTGTGTGCCATGTGCGAAATAAAATCTTAATGGATAACATAAATTCGAAGAATAAATACTCGAGATGCTTATATGCACACAAATAAACACAGCATACACACATACTCGTTACATAATGCGAAGGTGTGTGTGTGTCTGTTATTGCTTGTGTTGTTGTTCGTGCTTTGTTRGCTTACACAGATTAAGTTGGCATAGCGCTTTGGTGCGGTTCACCGCAAAGATGAAAGGTAAAAGTTTTCACTGCACTCATACAATTGCGACGTCATTATTGTTGTTTTGCAATGCTGTTGTTGTTGTTGTTCAGTGAAACTGCTTAGTGCGATGAGAGGGAAAGCATTTTAATTTAGGGGGAGTGGAGTGCTTAATAGTTACTTAGAGATTTCGAAAAGGATTGAAGAAGGTAAATGTATGTGTGAGTTTACATTAGGGTTTGCCGAAAATATTTTTCTTAATTCTAATAACCTATTTCTTGGAAAAAATACTTTTAAATAATTTTTTAAAGCCCTTTTTATTATTAACGTCAAAAAATATGTTTCACGTTGCCTACTTTTAGGGCGCTTGCAGATTTAATAATGTTTTTACATCTTTATTAAGTTGCCTTCACAAAAACATCGCCGAAATTCTTGCTCAAGGCTACATTGTTTAATACCCGAATTGTAATAGTTTGCTAACTGCTTCAATATAGTTAAAAAAAATCTTAAAGACATATGGCAACCCTTGCGAAAAAATTGTTTAAACGTATTTTTTAACCGCATTAGCTAGTTATTTATACCGTAACATATACATATATTTCATTTTTGGTGCCAATGTAATATAATAAAAGGTTGAAACAGGTGGCATCTCTTTTTTATTTTTTTTATTGTATTCTGTTTTAGRAAAAGTTTTTCTCTTAGAGCCTTCTTTAAATAAATATATTTATCTCTCTAATTTTGTGCTAATATTTTTTTCTGCTGGCAGCACTTCCAAAAATAAATACGAATGCAAATTACCTATTTGGTAAATATTTATTTTTATATTATTTATTTATCATTTATTATTTCAATATTTATTAAATTATTTAAGCGGGGTAGCAGCTGTTCTTAAAATCTTTTTTATCGTAGGTACTATTTACAAAAAAAAAAAAATTTGATTTTTATCTTTATATTTCTAATTTTTTGCTAATAATTTTTTTTTCAGGTGGCAACCCTTCGCAAAACTTTTTCAATCGTAAGTCTTTTTAACCGCATTAGCTAGTAACCGTAATTTATAATTTATTTTTGGTGGCAATGTTAAATATAATATTTAAAAATTTAAACAGGTGGCCGCACTTCTCTTTTTTTTTTTTATTTTGTTTTTTGCTGGTGGCAATACTTCTAAAAATACTTGCAAGCTGCCTTAAAAGCCTTCAGTGGACAATTATTTAGTAATTATTTATTTACAATTTATCATTTCAATATTTATTATAAAGTATTCAAACGGGTGGCAACCCATCTCAAAACTTTTCCATCGTTCTATATCTTGCAAAAAAAAATGTATTTCTTAAAATCGTTTTTTTTTTTAATTATTATGTGATAACAGTTTTTTTCCCCGGTGGCAACACTTCTGAAAATATAAGCAAATACAAACTCTCTTAAATTCCTTCAGTGTAACAAATATGTGTTAATTATTTTATTTTCATTTATTGCTACAATAATTATTATAAAATATTTTTAAAGTAAAAATWTTATGCAGGTGGTAACTCCAACCCAAAAATTGTGTAAATCATAATCTCACCTTAAACTCTTAATTTGCTGCTAATATGGCAATGTCAGTCTCTCTTAGAAAATTTTTAATGCTSAGTTGAGTTTTGTCAGTTAGGTGGCAACTTTCCAAATATTTTTGTTTAAAATCGTACAGTTACTTTACCGAACGGTGAATAATTGAACACAAATTCCAAATCGGTCAGCTATTTTTGTTTTACTTTTTTATCGGGTTTGACTATTTAATCGAGAGTTTCATATTTTGCTCCCGTTTTGCCTGATCAATACCTTACCAACTCATTCTTGAGAAATAGCGCAGAGTCTCCTCTATTTGAATTGCTTATTTCAACACCATTGAAGTCATCGGTGATTCATATCCTGTAACCCTCTAAAATTTCTATTACTCATATTACTCATTCTTGCGGCAGCTATTATCATAATTCCTACAACACTTTTTCGTCCGTCTCTCCCTTTCACTGCGGTAATATTTTCCATTTAAACGAACAGCAAGCAATTTATATATAGATATACTATAGCTTAACGTCAATACATTTACATACATCTCCGGCAGTGCGGTGTTCTTGCAAAATGTACATCTTTCTTCAACTAGCTGCCTTGCTTCGCTTCTGAGTTGTATTMCTTACTATCACGAGCTCTGCCACACAATAGCCGCAGTTGGTTGGCGAAGCGATTTCCATTTGTGCTTTGCTGTAACCATATTTCAAGTTTCAGCAATTTGCTAAGTTGCCAAGTTTCTGCATTGAACGCCTAACTGCAGCGGATAAATGTGACTATTTCGCACCTGCTTKGCTGATATGCCCGCAGTACATTCACGGAGACGTGAAATGTAAAATGAAAAGCGGAGCTTCGGTGCTGTGGTCTCTAGATGTAGAGAAATCTACATACGTATGCATATTACTGGTGTGCTTGCTTTTGTAGGGGAGACCGTGTCATCGGCGGTCGTCGTTGGTCTTCACGTGTGACTACACAAAATCAAATTCGGATGAAATGAAGGAAGTAGCTGTTTATTGGAGTGGAATGAATGCAAAATATTGGAAAGCAAGTTCAAGAGGTGTAGAATTTGTGAAGGACATCATATGCCTTACATATGTGGTTGTATACTTAGGAAAACTATTTCTTAGGGCAATTGGCTAGATTGGGTTCACAGTAGAGACTTAACTAACTTATTACAATTATATAGAATTACATATTATGTGATAACTTTCTCTAACAATGATTAGGACATTAATTCTAGCACTAATCAAAACRATGGAATCGCTGCCGCAAATGTAACACATCCAACAACCAGAGGATACAGTGGAATATCTAGAGCTTTTCTTGTATAGAAAGCTTTTATGAAAGCAGAATATCAAATAGCACRAAAAGCATCGATTGCTTTGTATTGATGTAGAAGAGCTACTGAAAAAAGRTGTAGTCTTTCAAAGAAAGTGATCTTCTGGCTCTACGACACCATAGTCAAGCCCATTATGTTCTAYGGAGTCTTTATGTGGTGGTGGGCTCTAGAAAGGACCATACTTGMAAAGAACTCGGTCAGTTCAACGGCTGCGAAAGTTTCTATCCGACTCAGAGAGTTCTAAAAGAACATGTGTCTGAACACTCTGAAATCCTCTGACTTCATACCGGATCACTTSGATCATGGAGTCGCCAAACCGAACTCTGGCGGCTTTTTCTCTACCCATATACCGACGAGAGAGTTGAGGGTGGAAAGAAGCCGATGGAGGAAAAGGGGCAGTGATCTTCTTTACGGATGGGTCACAGCTTGGAGGAAGGGGCTTACTGTCAGAAGTTCTACATCAACTGCAGCTAATKGTTATTGTATTGTTTTCCAAGCCAATGTTGCAGCCAATAAGGGAGCAGTAGATATACTGCTCTCGAGTACAGCCTTCTTCAGAGARGTGAYCATCCACTCAGATAATAGAGTGGCGATATGCGACTCATATGTGACTCATTAACAGTGCGTTCAATGCTGGTCAAAGATTTTACATTTTCCAATTGCGGCTGACAAAACTCGACTAGATAACAATCTTAAATGGTGAGAGAGCTGAAAATTCATTGGACGTGCAACCTAACTAAGCTTTGAAAACAGCCTTACTTTCTACAACACTCCTTTCTTCCTTTCTATAGTCGTTTTTGTTGGTCCCTGTTTAAATAGGCTCGGTCGAATTGCAAAATTCCGTTTTAGTAATCAACAGCTCTTTCTACGGTCTTGATTTTACTACCGGTGTCAGCTTAAACTTCAATATCAATTTAAGCATCAAAATGAAAAAGTGGACAGTCTCCCTGTACGCAGGTTTTATTTCGACTCGCACCTCATGTTTGCATAGGCAAAAACTCGTTTGCGCCAAGGTGTTCATGTGTGAAAAATTGGAAAGGCAAGCAATTTTCAGCAGTAACTGAGACTTAAGCGGAATGCCCGAAATGAAATTGGCAACACGTAACGGTAAGGTAAGGAAAGAGACATTTGACGTGTGCATTGAAATTTCTGGAGAATGCGGTGCAAAATAAAAAGCGGAAAACAGTGTGAGAAGCGGCGAAACGTAATAAAATTCTTGTCTCTGAAAGACCACACAGCAACGAAAATGAAAATTTAAGGAACATTTCAGCAACCAGCAACAMACCGAAAATGCGTGACAAAAAGAATTCATACGCTAACGTAATTTGAAATGAACCGGAACAGGCAAGCTCAGCGCGGCGGAGGTATGTATTAAGTAAATTTGCACGCTGTGAAAGTAAATGACTTTGAAGATGCAGTGCGCGCTTGAGTCTTAATTTAGCTGAGTGACTGGCTTTCGTTTTGTGTATGCAAGAGCAAGAGAGGAGAGTGGGTAGCATGCTCTTAAACTGTTTTTGGTTAGAAAACGTGCAGTAACTATTAAATACAAGTCATTTAATATTTGAARTTTRAAATAGCGCCTGTGGGTATGCTAARATTTTTTGCTCATAATTATTTTAACGTGTGCTWAGTGTTACGATAAGTAATATGTGTTCCATTTGACATAGTATATGTAAAAATTTCAATTTTAAGACGCGCCTAAAGCTATGCTAATGCCKTTTTTCTTTCATAACTTTTAGTTAAGTTTCTTTTTTTATATGTTATGCATATGTGGTTTTCCAATCTCAAATAATCTTATTGTTGTACTCATTGAAAATGTATATTGTAAAATCGCGCCTGAAGATATGCTATATTTTCTTTTTTCCTCTCAAAAAGCCATGGCAAATACCAGACAATTAAAAATTATAAATATTTTTGTTTTCCAATTACCGTTAGCAAACACCAATTCAAATTAAAAATATTAACTTACGCCTAAGGATATGCYAAATATTTTCCGGTTTTCCTTATAGTTCAAGGTTTATTAATTTGGTTTGYTTCTTTCGCAGCGATTTAAAACATTTAACCATTATACATTTGCTTTAAATTTTCGCGTTTAAAATATTTATAAAAATGGATTTGCTCCCGATTTCTAGATTTATTTTTTTTTTTTTGACATAACGGCATTATTTATAATAATCATCAATGTATTTCTTTGAGTTTCATCCTCAAAAAGCTTATTTTAAATTCAGAAGCTGGAATTTACTAACATCCAACTTAATTTTTGTAGGTGCGCCTGAGGATATGCTACATATTTATTACATTAGCTATGTATCTTTTTTATTTATGCCAAATATTACTTTTTTATTCTGAACAGAATATATTAAATATGAGAGGAAGTTTGTTATATCTAGTGCCTTAATGATAAGACGAGCTGAGCCGATTTAGCCATGTCCATCTGTCCCATAGTCGGTTCGCATGGATAAMCGTGARCTAGTCCCTCAGTTTTTGAGATATCGATCCGAAATTCCGCACACGTCATTTCCTCTCCAAGAAGCTGCTCRTTTGGTGAAATTGCTGATATCGGCCTACTATAGCATATAGCTGCCATACAAACTGAATTATCAAAATTAAGTTCGTGTATGGAAAACTTGTTTATATGACGAGATATCTTCATAAAATTTAGCATAGATCATTATCTGAGACAGTGCTGCAAATGTCGAAGAAATTGTTCCGATCGAATTACAATAGCATATAGCTGTCATACAAACTGATCGGTCAAAATCTAGTTCTTGTATGGAAAGCATTTTTATTTGACAAGATTTTTTTTTTTAAATTTGGGGAAAATTACTACCTAAAGTATTGCTATAACATCTGAATAAATTTTGCAGATCGGACGACTATAGCATATAGTTGCCATACAAACCGACCCATCAAAATTATGATTCATTATTTGTATTTGTGTGAATTATAGCTTAATTGCAATAGAAGCTAACGGGTTTTTTTATTTTCAGTTTTCCTTTACAATTCATTTTGCTATCACTTCAATATTAGAAAGAATAAAAAAAATAATTACGCCTGAGGATATGCTTTGATCTGTACTCCTTTTCCCTCTAATAAACCAGTTATAAGCACTAGCAACTCAAAATAGCTGTTATAGTTGGCAGTCAAACGAAGTAGATTGCAATATTTATATATAACTCACTGTTACTGCGGCGAGTTACAAAAAAAAAATTATAAAAAAAGTTACTTTTTTTGTCTACATTTTTTTTCAAAGCACACAATAATTCATTATTAAGTGCTTTCCATTTACACATATTAAGTTTCCTTTGTGACATTATTATAAATAGCATGCAGCCTCCGCCACACTTCCCCTCACACCCATCTGTGTTTGTTCAACTGAGTTTCTAGGCGCTTTCAAAACAACACGCGGAAGTCATGCCCATAAACTCAGCCGCCCACAAACCTAGTACACAAGTTTGAGCATTGTTTTCTTTTTAAGTCACATCCTACATATAACATTTCCTCTGTATGTGTCTTTTTCCGATTCGATTAAGCCAGCAACTGAAATCTCRTAAGCTTTTTCTCAATTTTCTTTTTTSCTCTACTTCAGCTAYAAAGTTAGCAGCAATCTCTTTCTATCGGCACCCTATGTTCAACAACTTCTTCGTCACGTGGTTATGTGTTTGTATGCGYCTGCGTCTGCGTTTGTTGACTGGTTTCCTTGTGTTTGCCGAAGTTTGTAGTAAAAGACAGATGCAAACTTGATTTCACATACAAACGCCTGCTTGTAAGACATTCTTTATTAAATTTTGAAGACTCGACAAAGCAAAAAATGTACGTTTTTTATTGATTGTTAATTTCTTTACAGATAGCTATGAATACATTTTGGATGGCAATTGTTTGATGTGTCGTTTTCCCAAACATTTAATTACATGATATTAAATTTTTTCGAAAGTCCCTTTGGTAACCGTATAAATCCGCCATTTGCCGTTAAAGAGAGACTGTGTAGTACCCTGTGTTTGGCTTCAGGTTGAAACAACTCAGCACATATCAGTGATAAAATTTAATAAATCATTTTTTTTTTGGTTTTATAAAAGGTGGCAACGAAAATAGCGAAACTTTTCAAAAAATGTTCAGTAAAAGTTATTTATATTGGTGATCRTCTTAGCTTATTGTATAATTTATCAATTTGAAAAAAACTTAAACAGGTGGCAAAGCTCGTCAAAAATATTTTCTGTAATATATTACTTTCATATTCATATTTTAGTGAAAATTAAAGAAATTTTTGGTTTTAATTCTAGTTTAATATTTTATAAAATTTTTGTAAACGGTGGCGACAATTTCAACTAGTAGCATTTATAAAAAATTTTCGAGAAAAAGTTGTATATAATGATGTTCAGCTTGCGAAATTTTATAAATTTCATTGAAAAAAGTCCGAAACAGATGGCAACTCTTTTCAGCAATATTTTCAATAATATAATAGTAGGAACTTTAATCGCAATATTTTGATAAAAATAGACGTACTTATATTTTTAAAGTTTTTGGTTTAATATTTTTAAAAATTTTGATGAATTTTAAATTGGCAACCCTTTTAACAAGTTTTCCACCAGAAGTTATTAATACTGATGTTCAGCTTGCAAAAGTTCATAAATTTCATCAATGCAATTGAAAAATAAAATAGATAGCTGGCAACCTTTGCCAAAAATATTTTCAGTAATATAATAATATTAACTTTGTAAACATATAATATTATGATGCAAAGTAGTGAATTTTGTCGCCTAAATTTTTTAAATTAATATTTTTTAAAAAGTGACTACGATTTCAAACTAGCAACTTTTTTTTTAATTTTTCCAGCAGAAGTTCACCTCTCATTATTTTCATTTAGTCTGTCAGTTTTATAAAAGCAAAACCGAAACAGGTGGCAACCCTTGTCAAAAATTTCTTCAGTAATATAACCATAATAACTTTGTAGTCATAGTTTAGTAAAAAGTATTGAATTTTATGATCAAAACATAAGTGGCAACGATTTTAAACTGGCAACCCTTTTATATAAATTTCCAAAAGAAGTTATGTATTTATAGTGTTCTTCAACTCTCATTATTATTATTTATTTTATTAATGCAATAGAAAAAAATTCGAAACAGGTGGCAACACTTGTCAAAAATATTTTCAGTAATATAATATTATTAACTTTGTAGTCGTTGACTGAAATGTAATGAATTTTATGGTCAACATTTTTTGGGTTTATTATTTTTAAAAGGTGGCAACAATTTCAAACTGGCAACTTCTTTTTTTAAATTTCTCA
>NW_017535930.1:158525-173205 GCF_001853355.1 Bactrocera latifrons | reverse complement strand
GCCGAAAATATTTATACTAACCTTCAGCTTGCAATATTTTAAAACTGTTGTCAATTAAAAAAAAATATATACATATATAAACGGGTAGCAACGTTTTTGCAAAATATTTTGGACTTTAAGCATTTGTAAACATTTTCATCTTCCTGTTTGTATTAAAACCTTTCATTTATGTTCGAAACTTTATTTAATTTAATTTKTTTAAATTGCTGGCAACTCTAGCTAAAAATGTTTTCAATTCATGTCTTTCGTAAATGTACATACATACATATGTGAGTTGTCATGTTATAGTTTTTTTTTTTTAAATACCATGAAATAAGTGTTTAATACCAGACTTTATTTCTTTATCCAATTTTTCGTTGGTATTAAAGTTGCCAGACTTCTTKGCTTAATTTTGTTGCCTATGCCTTGAGATTATCCGAGGTAAATGTGTCTGCCATAGATTTTATGGTTTTGTTTTATTAACCGAAAAACTTATTTTCTATAATTTTTTAATTTTTTTTTGAAAACCATTTAGATTAGACCTGATACGACATTTCTGCTGTTGTTACTTGCACCTCCTTCCAACAAAAATACTAAATCTCCGGCTAACGAAGTGCATATCAATTACTTGGCGTACATAATGAATCGTGTCTTCTTAAGTTGACTTGACTTACAATAGTCCACTCTCATCCATTTTTAATTTATAATGAAAATCTTGTTCGTAAAGCTCACGCTTTTGCCTGATAGCTTAAGTTGGCTTAGCTGGCCACTTCTAATTCGCGACGTYAAACTTGTTCCCATCGCCTACGCAACTTTGGATCTGCCACTGGTGGCTGCGCTGATACCCTGAGCTGTGAGCTCATCGCTGTCATAACTTTTCGCGCTAAACTTCACTCCACTTGATTCTTACGCACAACTTTCTTTGCATAATTACTTGTAAGTGTAGCTCCCGCCTAAGGGTGGTTTCATCTTCGAGTCCGACAAAATTCTTGCAACATTCCGCGACTTATTAAAAAACAAAGCGCTGAGGGCAGGCTGAAGCAAGCAGTGCACTTAACACCAACTGGCAGACTCAAATTTTAGCTGCGACCAGGCGCCAAGCTAAAAGACGCTTTCACATTGAAGTGGGGAGTAATATTCACACATTTTTTTTGAAGTAATTTAGAAGTAAATTCGCGTTTAACGAAGGAATGGAGTTGGAATGAAATGATATGAAATTCGCWGGCGGTTAATAGAGTTGGCGCTGCGCAAAAATGAAGAATTGAAATAAAATTGGAAAACTTGGAACTACTATGTTACAAAATGGCTGCCAGTCCACTTCTGTGCATAATGCCTTTTTAAGCTGTCGAAAAAAGCAAAAGGAACTTGATAAATAGTGGACTTTTTTAGGTGATTGTAAATTTTGTCTCAAAAATCTTTCTTCTGCTGAAAAGCGGTGTGCTTTTGTTGTTGAAATGAGTCTATGAGTTCGTCTTTGTAGCACCATTAAATGTAGGCATCCGCTGCCGGCGAGCTTCCCGTCAAGCTGTATGCGCTCKCTCACGGCTACTTTGTCTAAAAGTTTTCGTTGTCACATCAAAAGTCTTTCCAAAATCATTTTCCACCGCCATTCATTTTGAAGCGCTGAAAATTGCCCGTGATARAAAGAAACGATAGCACAAAGGAAAGTGTGCAAGATATTTTCTCTCCCCGGTAAATGCCTTATTATTCATAACTACCATAATTGGTGAAGAATGCAAAAGTATTGAAAGAAGTTTGGCGTCAAAAAATGCGAGTCGGTTCTAAAAAAACTTTTTGGGTGAAAAGCGGTAACTTTAAGGCAGAAAAATCGTTTAATGAAGGAAAGAAAACAAAATGCTTCTTGAAATAAGCGTTCGAACTTTGCTATTTCTTAAAACTTTCTCATGGGTACCTGCCTGACTAGTACTTCGCGCTTCTTATTRTGATTTGATTTCAAAGTCATGAGGTAAACTGGCTGTTAGTTGGTTCTGTATTGGTAAAGCAAGCACTGAACCTGACCAGTGCTTAGAGAGAGAGAGAGAGAGCTTCGATGTGATATGATGTGAAAGTCACAAGGTGGCTCTCTATAAAACAAAAGCAGGCTTCATTCCCAGCCAGTGCTTATATGACTCCTTGTGTAAACAAAGGGGTCATTGGCCTCATAAAAATCTAAATRAAAAGGCCAATAACTTCATAATGTAAACAAATGCTTGGCTAAATGTAAACAGAACTGTCATTGATCTTATAAAATGTTAACTAAAAGTCATTGATTTCTTCAAAAGGCCTCGGCATAATTAGTAGAAAAAGGTTGTCGACTTGACTAAATGTAAAAACAGGTTGYGGACTTGGCTAAATGGAAACAAAACTTGTATATTCAATTTAAAATGGAAATTTACCACAAAATACACCAAACATTTCAAAACTGTGTTTTTGCTTTGAGTTACACGGAAATACTTTTCTCGACCGTCTTTTTACTCTTGACATGTTGGMAATATAAAGCTTGACTTGCGGGCGATTAAGCCTTGTGTTAGCGATCGTAATTCGAAGCTCAGTGGYCTTTTCTTAGATTTTCAAAAGCTAATTCGGTAGTCTGAGATCCTAAAGATAAYCTGCAAACAGATTATTCATATCGAAAGTTTCCGCAATCAGTCCACGACTATACTTCTTAAAATTATTTTTAATAATTGAAACTCCTTCGTATGAGAATTGCGCCTCAAACCTCGCAATAGATTAAGAGGGTTCGAAGACAACCATAAGTGATTACATTGCCACTGCTCGTTTTGCGCTCAAAGGATCATGAAGGGCTCTGAATATACAAATCTTGAGACAAAGACAGAGTTACCAATGATCGAATCATAGATTTGGATTTACTTTTCCATTTTTCAAATATTAGCTATCGAAATATTGRCCTAACTATTGTATGACAATATTGCATTCGATCCAATTTATAATAAATTTTTATTTTTGAAGAGGCTGTCAGCTGACTTCCAAAATCAGTCACTAGCTTAACAGATGGCGGGCGACTAGTTCCGAAGAACAAAATCATATGTGTTGTCAGTTAGTGCAGTCGCAGTTACTTACTGGGTTCTTCTGGTCTTCCCTTTTCAGGTTTGATAAATTAATGAAATTAAATTTCGGATTCCAAATTTCACGGCTAATACATTGTGGCCCGGACCAACTGTACAAACATTTCACGACTTTAAAGATAATAATAAAAGCACCTCCAACCAAGCGCCAAAGAAATAAATAATCGCTAGTCGAGTAGACCAGCGCCAGCAACACTCACACGCTTTAGTCTGATGGCGTAAATCCGTATTGATCCATGCCAGGGACAGGCATGTGCGGCTTGAGGCCAGATTTTGCTGTGCAACGAAACGGAATGCCRTTGTTGTTGCCCACGTTGCTAACAGTCCGTAGGCAGTGTATCTCTGCGTTTGAATGCTGACCGTAGCTTCTTTCTGSCAACGACGYGGTTGAACTTGGAATTTCGTTGGCAATTTRTTGCGCCAACATTTTCCATCTCTCATAATTCCACCAAAATAGCGGCATCTCGATGCCGCGAGTATAAACGTGTTGCAACTAGCGTGCTGTGCGACCGTGTACAGATTTTCATTTCCATCAGTTCGCCTCSGCAGCCAGGTGCCACAAATCCAGTTAGACGGAATTGATTTTTCTCAGTTTCGTGCTCCCAATTTTCGGTTGTCATTGCTTAGATGGCGTGCACTGCTAGCGGTTGAAGTGTATTTCCATGCATTGCACGCGTCATCAGCRGCGCATCACGATTTTGTGCTTGGACGTTTTCTTTTGCGCTGCTGCGCTTCGACACTGTTCCCTTCCAGCGCGCAATTTTGACGTTGGCCTCGAAAATATCTCCAGGTGARTAGAGTTTGGTACGGTTGCCATTACGSTGGAAGCCGTRTCGGGATTAYACTCGYAAATGTGTGTGCGGGAACCTGCATTTGCGGCTCCAATGCTACGCTACGCYATCAGTATGTAAGCCGTTTTAGTGTGATTTGGGTTTTCTCTATGGGAAAACAGGTTTGTAAACTTTTACGCTTTAGRTGAGTGTTGATGTTGATGCTCTCATCGAAGGCCAAATCGGTTTAATCGAATTTGCAATGTTTGTTTGTGTATTGTATAAACTTTGTCTGTGTACACAGTGAGAATTATTTTCGATTAAAATTTTGTGTGAAATCTTTAATTCTTCATTGGTAGCTTGAAATAAAACACTTCAACAAATTGGTAAGATTCTCAACTCGGAACTAGATATATGAGAGTTCGAAAAATAAGTGCGAAAATGCAGAAGCTAAAAATGCCCGGCAGTAACCAAAAGCAAAGATCAGATAGTACTCATATCTTATTATGAAGATATTGATAAATTCAGGCCTTGCAGACTTGACAAGAGTACAGTATGAAATTGACAACAGCGCTTCACTCCTGAAGTTAGAGTTAAGTTAAGACTATCTAGGATCCTGTCAAAGACATAATTTACTGGAGTCCAGAGAAAATGGAAAAAATATCTTAAAAGACAATCGAACTTGGTGATAAAAATACTAGGCGAAACCAAACATACACAGCTTCGAATGACAGCAGAAAGGTTTGGCAGAGACGAGGTAATCTTATTCCAGCGTATGAAGGACTTAAGTGAAGAAATACCATTGGCTCTTCGTCCAAGGGGCAGAATTACCAGAAGAGTTTACGGTTACCCTTAGCAATAAGGCTGATTAGAATGATTACACTTTCGAACTACTGTTTAGGGGTAGTACAATCAAGTAGTACACCAACGGTGCAGGATTCGCAGAGCCACGCAACAACTCTGCATGCCTATGTAAAGTTTTCCGAGCATGTTTCATGCAGCGGTCTTTGCCATAAGTCGTTGCGTAGAGATAAGCTTGCAACGCAACTATCGCAACGTGAGCATAACCATACCTAACGACAGTCACGCTTAAGTGCCGGTCTCTTCCAACGAGTATTGGAAGAGTTCAAATCGCTGCTGGTGCGGGAGTGTAGAGAATGGCTGAACGTAACCAAGTGCACCTTGTCTGGATGACCAGCCACAAAAGTATAGCCGAGAATGAACTGGCTGATGAGCTCGGCCTCTCCGTAGCATCTACTAGCATGGTAGGACCTGATCATCGGACCTGATCAGCGGATCATCATTCAATCTACACTGGCCACCGTAAACTCAAGAAGCACTTAAGTAATATGGGTTTCGCTTTTTGTGTGAAAATTACCGGTTTGACGACAGGGAGCTTGAAACTCCAGAACATCTGCTGATTGATTGACAGTCTGCAGACACAGGATAAAGGCCCTTAGATCTATATTTAGATCGGAACATATCAATATGCTTGGGCAAAGTGGATCGTTGAGACTTAGGAGACAGCACAATGGACCTTAGGTTGCGGTACAATCTTTATCACTTATCTTATCTATTTTACCAATACTTACTACAGGTAATATATTTCACAAATGAGAATCGAAAAACTCTGGTTTAGAAATCTCTATTCATCCGTATTCAGTTAAATTTTTAACAACTGTTACTTAAACATGTAAGTTTATACCAGTTCAGACCTGACTTAACTGCTAGTTATCGCCATCTCCGTTCACTGTCACAAAAACAAATCGCACGAAGCCCACCAAAAGCGCCGCTGAAGCTCAAATAAAAAGTGTGATTTGAAAATGTGATAAGCCGATTTAAGACTTGCCGTTTGGGTTTTATGTTATGGCAGTTGATGAATATTTACGAGTATGACAAACGGCTAATTGTTAGACGCAAACCATAAACAATTTCCTCCATTGCTTCGATTTTACTTTTCTTCAGACTTAATGAAGTAAACGACGCAGAGCACGACAGAAAATGTGAAAACTCATTATCATTGAAATGAAAAGTCAATTGGAAAGTAAATACAAGTTTATGGCAATGAAAAGCAGTTATTGTTGAAAATCGGCATCACTGTGAGAAAAGCGCAACGCAGGAGATGCGGAGAGAGAGGGTATGAAATTTCAAACTGACTTACTTTTTGGAAAGATTTTACTAATGACTTTCACGAGATAAAATGAATGTAAGTGGAACGGCGGCAGTAGAGAACAAATGGTGACAAGGAACAAAACAAAATTAGAAGAGTTGATTTGATGGAACGGTGTGTCGAGTGGGAGGTAACATTGAGGCAGCTCGTTGCAAACTTTAATGCAAACTTTACATGAAAGATGCAAATGAGTTTGGAAATAAAAATGCCGAACATTTTTATACTCTTAGAGCTTCTGTACTCCTCAGTAAGGCAGTGCTGTATTCACTTATAGTTACGCTGCTTGTTTTTTCATTATTTATGCCATGTTATTTTTTAAGAGCTTTATTTACTAACCATTAAAATTGATTTGCTTTTCACAAGGCTGTTTTTTATTTGGCGGGTTCCAAACTCTTCGCACAAACTTGGGGAGAGATGATTCGCCTTCTCACCTTAGCTTGCCTTCGAACGGGTTTCTTGTGGCTACTAAGAAGATGCTCGGTTTTAGACTGGAAGTCGTAAGCTGCTTGATACGTATGAAAAACTATCGTTTCTGAATACTCCCAAGTGAATGGCGCTCAGAAAAACTTATCCACATCTGTGAAATATGTATCCCTGTAAAACTAAGACGGCTTTGTGAACTAAAGCTCGGCAGGATCGGGAAGACACTCTCCGAACGGTTTGATACCAAACGAAGTTTCGAACAAGGTGGCTCTCTATCGTGCGGCTTCTTCGCTCTACTGCTCGAGAATATATTTCGAGCTACACAGCTGAATAGAGAAGGACCAATCCTCTACAAGAGTATACAGCTACTGGCGTACGCCGATGACATCGATATCATTGGACATAACACAAGCGCCAACACGAGATCCAGACGAAATATCTTCCGTTATCAAAGAAAATGTTGGCTCAATCGCTAGGTGGCTCCCACGCCTGTGTTGACAGTTATAACTTCGAAGTCGTATATAATTGCGTCTATCTTGGAACCAACATTAACACCAACAACAATGTCTACCTCGAAATCCAACCCAAAATAACACTTGTCAACAGTTGCTACTTCGGACTGAGTATGCAGCTGAGAGTAAAGTTCTCTCTCATCGAACAAAGACCAACTTCTATAAGTAACTCATCCCCGTCCTGCTTTATGGTGCAGAGCTATGTGTGGACGATGACAACAACTGATGTGACGGCGTTACGAGTTTTCGAGGTAATTGTTCTGCGGAAAATTTGATTTCGATGGGACAATGAGCTTTACGAGATATACGACATCACTGACATTGTATAGCGAATTAAGAGACAGCGGCTGCGCTCGCTAGGTCATGTCGTCCGAATGGATGAAAGCATTCCAGCTCTGAGATTAATTGACGCAGCACCCGCAGTTGAAGCAGAGTGAGAGGAAGACCTACACTCCTTTGGAAAGACCAGGTAGAGAGGACCTGGCTGCATTTGGAGTCTGCAATTGGTTCACATCAACATCTTCAAATTCAGACACTGTAACATTGTGGCTGGCTACATTTGGACCAGTGATTCCATGTGTCCACAGAATCACCACCAATCAGTGACTTTTTGAGGATGTAGAGGCGTGTCAAAAATAGCTTTTGGTTTATTATAACTCCACATGTGGCAGCGGCTGCAATGGCTAAGTCATCTTGTCGAGTTTTGAAGGCTTTCGAATCAGTATCCGCGGATCGAATCTGAGGAGGAGGAAGACCTTCACTCTGTTGAAGAGATCAGGTAGCGAAGGACCTGTCCTTGGTGCTAAATAGCGCAAAGAAGAAACGACTATTGTTAACTCGGCTATAACTGCGTAAGCTGTGTCTGCACCAGTAAAGAAAAAGAAATGCGACAATTTTGTATATTATCGTTTCTTTTCAACCAAAGGTGTGGTTCAACGCTGAACAAAACTTTCATGTGAAAATAGAGATCGGTTGTCAACTCACTTATGACACATTCACCGTATGGATGCGGCGCTTCATGTTCGTTCGGCTTCACTTCTTGTACGGGTTGGATTTTATCAGCCCTCAAACCAAGTTTCGCCCGCAAAGCCTTCCATAAARTCGACGGTTACAGCTCTAAGTGTTGTGCCAGATGGCTGACGGATTTATTCAGGTCTTCTTCGATGCTCTGCTCCACAGTAGCAATACCTTCTTCGGTGAGCACTGGTTCCATGGTTGCTGGAATTACCAGACTCGCTTATCATTCGAAATGACTTCAACTTAAATTCCTTAACTTTTGTTACATAAAAACGCTTTCACCAACAGAGATGCGGATACAGTTAAAACTTTAGTGAAATATTAATTTTGATTATGCCAAGTTTTTTGCTCATAATTAAAAATGTTCTCTCATTGTCAACTGACATAAAATAAATTACGAATGAAGCAGTCATCCAGTTGATTACTCATCTCATAGGAGAGCTGCAACGAACACACATACCAACTTACGCAATTTGACATACATTTGGGTACAATAACAAAGTGGAGCAGCAGAAAATTAATGAAACAAGTTGGCAACCATAAAAACTGAATGCTTTTGGCTGAGATTTTTGCTACAGTGTTAATGACGTCCTCAACAGTAGCAACACGGAAACACAAATTCAAACGGAAATGCGGACGTTGAAGCTGTGCGTGAGAGCCAGCATGGTTCGGCGCAGAGATCCAGCTATGGCTGGTGAAGGGAGCGGTGAAACATGTGAATATGGAGACTCAAAATAAAAAACATGTGTGCGTATTTAATGCCTCTTGGCAACTAAGAAATTGATTTAGCCAACAAAATAAAATATTTGCATTAAAATAGAAGAGTAAAAGTGCGMSAAAWGRATRGGCSGGCAGCAGTCGCATAAGCCATAGCRGGGTGCATCAGCAGCTTAARTGATRGAAAAAACGTTGARAATATGGAATGTWCTAAATGTGTATACYATATACATATGTAAGCAATTGGASCGGACTRACTGCCTAMAGAACTGGCGAAGTCGTAACGCATCATTCTAACTCCAGTTAGCGTAGCAGCGGCATCCAAAAAAAYATTTACAAAAAGTRTGTCAACGAAATGGGTCAACGAGTCAAGACACTGCAGGTGATGCAAATATCAAAACGGTGGTTCACCAGTTTTTGTGGCGCTGCGAGCTTGCTGKATGCGCAAAGAAGGAGAGGTTTATATTGACACTGCCATACACGCTATGGCAAAGCCAACCGGAGTAGCCGAAAACGAGAATAAAAGCTGAAAGTGAAGTTAGATAAACATGAAAAAAA
Organism: Bactrocera latifrons; assembly: GCF_001853355.1. Lineage (NCBI taxonomy): Eukaryota > Metazoa > Arthropoda > Insecta > Diptera > Tephritidae > Bactrocera > Bactrocera latifrons. The sequence continues at coordinate 163,973 of NW_017535930.1, read as the reverse complement.
GAGAAGTGGGCCAAGAACTGGTAAATAATGGTCAAGTATTTAAGTATTTCAGGCTGTACRTATACGAATCTAATAGCTCGTGGAWCCGTTTCAGTTTTTTGGGYTCGCATGCTGAGAACTTCAAGCGCTTAAACAATCTAACAACTCTTGTAACCCTTTTCCCTTCGTAGAAATGCATATATAAAGTGTGATCCATTACGAGACTCTCTACTTTTTTGAAGAAAAAACACAAAACCTACAAATTGAATGGGTAATATTTATTATTATTCCAAAGAACATTATTTAGTGTGTTTTTTTTTTTTTTTGATTATGATCTCTTGCGAAAAAAATCTGCAAAAATGCATCTCAAGCCGCCAATAAAATTTACGCAGTTTATGGACCCGATACGGTTTCCATTTCCACCGCACAACGATGGTTTCAACGTTTTCGTTCTGGTGTAGAGGTGGTCGAAGATGCGCCACGCTCCGGAAGGCCTGTCGCCGAAAATTGCGATAAAATCGCTTAATTCGTCGAAAGAGACTGGCATAATAGTAGTCGTAGCATCGGTCAAGAGCTGGGCATGAATTTTATTTTTTTTTATGAACAATTGAAAATTCAATAAAAAATACCGCAAGACTTTTTTGACAATCTATTATACGAGAATATATATTAACTATGAAAGGAGAGAAAATATGCTTGAAGGCCTGACTGCTACTACCATTGTAGTTTTTATCAAAGTAAGACACTCGGAGATTCGCAGGGAGGTCGCTGTAAGCCAAAGCAAGTCTAAATTGGTTATCTTCTCAGATAGACGGTTTCAGATAGTGCGAAGTATTCCGACTCATTGTGGCAGCTCAATACGGCTCGATAGACGTTATAATAAAATAAAGACTTTGACTAAAAATACAGAAGGTTTCTAGTGTTTCAGTGAGATTCGCATTCAGAATSTTCTTCTTGGAGGCTTCCTTTCAACATATTTTTAATATTGATGATACTAGGTAAACTTTTTTGAATCTGAATTAAAATTTTCGAAAAACCGCCACTGATCTCAATAATATAATCTAATTTATTTTCTGTTCAATTGAACTTCAGTGACAGGAGAATCGGTTTCCGTGAGTCGTTTGAAATCATTGTACCTTCAAGAACATTTCAGAGGTTATCTAATKTCGATTCTTAGCTTTATAGAAGTTTTTAACTAGCAATAACCGCTCTAAGAAAAACTTATTTTTAGTGCTGAAGTATTTCAAGCYAAGACCTACATAAAATACTAGAAGTATGATGGATTGAATTGAGCCAGAGAATATACTTGTGAAACATTCTCTGGTTGGGCATGTGATGAGTACGTTCCAACTGGAAAAAAACTCGAATGTAAATACGAGAACACTTAGACAAAAAACTTATTATCTGTTCTCGATTCTAAAGAAGTTTGGGTGGCAGAGTGAATATTTTGCTATTGCTACAACTCTTTCTTAGCTTAGAATTGTTTTCGCTTTCGCTCAACGGACTTTCGAAAATGCAACTTCGCAGTTCTTTCGTAGTTCTTGAAGGCTAGTTCCTGGGTATACGACTTAAATTTAACTTCTTTTACTGATCACATCAGCTTCCACTGCGCTCTTGGCTCTCTACCATACCATTAATCGACTGTATAATGCAAGTGAGGGGGCAAACTCCATACACCAACGCCCTTCAATAATATTATGAAGCAAAGGGTAAGACTTAAAACAATTTTTTATAATTTCACTATAARCTCATTAGTTGAATGCTCCACATTTCTTCTATGCATTTGCTTTCAATAACAAGTAGTGCAAACTTCGCTCCCTACACACTCTCTCTATCTCACTCTTACACTTCTTATGCACCCAGCAAGTTCCAGCACTATTTTCTTAATTAGTTTACGCCATTTGCAAAATACTATTTTCCCGGCAAAATAATCAAGTTTCGGAAAGGGAAATAGTTGCGATGCGAGCTTTGCTGGAAGGCGAAGGGTGGGAGCCCTATTGTAATGTTAGCCTTGTACCGCAATTCAGCTCCCTGATTGTTGTTTTTGTTGTTGTTGTTGCAAATAGTTGTCTCGACGAAAAGAACAAAGTTGTTATTTAATTTTCAACATGCATCTCACTTACTATTTCTCCGGGCGTTGAATGCGTGTGGTTGTGTCTATGTAAATGACGCCGTTCTAATAGCAAAATAAGTGAAAATCGTTGCATTCAGCTACATCGTACTTATCGTACCCTTCACAGGTGCATTTTTGATAGGTTAAAAGCTTAAAAAAAAKACATTTATTTTGATTCCGAATAGAATCATCCCTTCACAGCCATGTAAAAAAAAAAAAACATTACCATTGAAGAGGGCACAATAGCCTCGGCTGATAGATCCCCTTTTGATCTTTTGATGACGATCACCGCAAAAGTATTAAGGATTTAAGAGCTCGCATCTGAAATGTTCGGTCCCTTAATTGAGAAGGTGCCGTTACCCAGTTGTGATGCACTGCGATGGGACGGGACAAGGACTGAGACGAGTAGGTTCTTGTKGCATTTACTACAACAGCCATATAAAGGAGGGGAAATTCGGTGTTGGGCTAAACATGGGTGAGAAACTACYTCGCCGAGTCCTGGCATTCACCCCAGGAGATGAACGTCTAGACACAATCCGCATCAAAGCGAAGTTCTTCAACATATCGCTGATYTAAGCTAACGCACCGACGGAAGAAAAGGTTGATGTGACCAAAGATGCTTTTTATGAGCGATGATTGTTTTCTTTGCCGGGGCTCGAAATATGGTTACTTGTAGTACTAGATTGTAACACGGGAAAATTCCTCACTATAACTAGTTTTCACCGGATCGAAAAGCCCTCAACCAGATCGCATTTCTGAGGCCTTCAGTGATTACATTACGCCCACATTTATAAGCAAGCTGCAGAAACCTCGAAACCTTGTTCTTTTTACAAATGTTTCTTGATGGAATTGTCATGGATTATTCGAAGTTAGGAATTGAGAGCGTAATGCTTAATCCTAAACTGAATTATATTCCGCTCTCAGAGAATATATTCACTCTGGATGAGTGTGTGAAGAACTGGTTTACTCCCCAACCGAAAGCTACTTAAACACACTAAGTATCAGAGAGCACCCTAACCCACTGGTCCACGTTGCTCGCGCAGTCTTCAAGCTTATTCTCCATTGTTTACACATTTTTATTCGCAATTTCCACACAATGCAGATGGTAAATTTGTATCTAAGCGAGTGGATTGTGTAAACAAACGCCTCGTTGCTTTTTCAAAAGCAACTCTTCTTCAAATCAACAAACAAACACTCGATCTAGTGTCTGCTGCATAATGCCGAGCACTTAACTASAAACATACATATGTACTTGTATATACATGTATGTATGTATAAAGCAGAAGAGGCATTTAAAACGCTTGTAATTTCAGTCAGTTTTTGCTGTCGAGGCATGTCGCCTGTGCTTTTGCGTGTTTGGCGTTTGCCTGCACCTTGACATTCAAATGAAAATGAAGGAAATATGAGCGCATTACTGAATGGGAGCGACTACAAATGTGTATGTAATAAATAAACAATATGCATATGTAAATGTGTGTGCAAATATTTTTGGYATAAATAAGAAAAAGTACTCGTACAAGTGAATACCCTTACATGAATGATTTGATGGAATTTTATACTCCGGAAAAAATGCAAAAATTTTTACGCTAGAATAAAGTAACAGAAATGCTTACATGTACTGTTATTCTAAGTGCAGATTACTGTATCGAAATATTAAAAAATAAATATTCATTACTTCAAATTTTTTTACAGAAACACACACAAATCCAAACAGATATTATATTTCATACCCAAGTATAAAATTTGAAGATCGAGCTCGTTTCATGGTTTGCGATTACGCACACTACAGCATATGTATTAGATACTCATATGTACTTGTATGAAATGCKCGTTTACTCAAGTGAATACCCTGTAGGAAATTACTGCAGAGCTATACTTCATTACTGGCCCGAAATTATGCCTTCTTCTCATACAACTGTTGAAATGAAGCTAGGTGGCGTAAACTGGCATAGTCTGCATAACTCCTCTAGTATTAGTAGGAAACAGTAAAAATTTCTTCTARGAAAACCTAATTTTCATTTTCGTTTTGATAATAATGAGGTCAGGATATACCTATTTTGTGATAAAAAAAAAGTTTTCCATATAAAAAATAATTGTGATAGTTTAGTTTGTACGCCAGTTATGTGCTACAGTGCTCCTATTTAAACAATTTCTTGAAAGATGATCGTGCCTGTGCCAAATTTGGGGCAGAAACCAAACAAAATAAAAAGTTTTCCAGTTTTCGTTTAATATGTATGATAACTATATGCTATAGTGGTCCTATATGGGTTGTTCCAACAAGTGAGCAGATACATAAATGACTATCCGACCTTTCTGGCTGTATGGAGCTTAACACTTTCCCCCACTAAATACGCAGCGACCATATTCATATATTGGACGAAGGAGCACAGATTGGACCTTAATATTACGGTCGATGGCCTTAAGATTCCGACTGTCAAAAACCCTCAAAATTTAAGTGTCATTTTTAAGTGCTCCTCACTCACTCCTCATACGACCGCGATTATTGCCAAAGTACAGAATTACAAAAAATCCTCGAGTCGCTAGCCGTCAGCACAATTACAAAGAAACGTTGTTGTCAACTTACAAGACAATCTGGCGTCCGGTCCTTAACTACGCCGCACCAAAATGGTCGCTTGGAAGCAGTGAAATGCAAACGAGGAAACTCAAGACTTATCAGAGCACGGCACTCCGAACTACGACAGAACGCCTCTCGATGTCTACCATTGAACACCTRCATAGTGAGGGCCGTTAGCTTCCAGTTAAATAGTATAATATCTATTTTTATTTAACTCTTTTACCTTAAAAAGCTTCTCAGTTCATTCGAATAAAGCTTTTAAGAAAAGTGAGTGATTTTCGTACAAAATTCACATAAGACTGATGCATAAGGGTAGCGATAACTAACTTTTCTACTGTATACAAAGTTTTTGTTATTATATATATATCGTAAAAAAGAAACCTCTGAAAGGAAAAAACAAAAGTTACTCAGTTTGATGCTATAAAAGCTAGCTTGTGGGTACCATATTAAAAACTAGCTCAAGTGATGTCGATTTTATTTCTATTTCATAACGCGAGCATACTTAATTTCTACTAGTTGTTTGTTCGATTCACCAAATCTAAAGACCTGCTGAATTGTTGCTGTTGAGTTGTGGAGCTCGAATTAACCTGTTCTTATAAAGCATTATATTAATCAACCCATATACTATATGTATACTCTCGCAACAAAGTTGCTAAAGAGAGTATTATAGTTTTGTTCACATAACGCTTGTTTGTAAGTCCTAAAACTAAAAGAGTCAGATATAGGGTTATATATACCAAAGATGTCTGTCTGTCCGTCCGTCCGTGCAAGCTGTAACTTG
>NW_017535930.1:153308-157320 GCF_001853355.1 Bactrocera latifrons | reverse complement strand
CTTCCTTACTTGTTTTAAATTATTATTTTTCCAAGCCAATAAATTTCCTTTTGGGTCTGCTACTATACACGCTAGTAGTGCTAGTGCATATGTGAAAGCTCTTAAACTTTTAAAGCAGCAACTCGTACGTATCGCTGTTTCATTGTTCTCCTGTCATAAGTAAATATATATGTAAATATGTATATATATGTATACATATTACATACATATACTTTAATATTTATTTCTCAAGAATATCTAACTAAGTGTCTTCCATGCCATTTTATATGTAGTTGTTGTACACTGCATATGCTTTTATGATAGCTATGAAAAGTGAGCATTAGTTTTCTGTTCAATACAAAAGCTTCTTTGTTGTGCATTTTACGAGGCATCMAAATACCGGCGATGCACAACCGCATGACAATAAGCCAAGCGTTTAGTTCTCAACGGTTCGAAAAAGCTTTTCATTAACTCAATCGTAGGAAGTTTAAGTGGGTGCTTCGAAAAAATTATATGTTAATGGCCGGGAGATGCTACTGGGGCAAATAATTAACATATGTATATATATGTTCCTCGGATTCTACGATCACGTGCGAGTAAGAAAAAAAAGAGGAATTCCTTCGTATTCAATGAAACAAGCGAAGAAAGTCGTTAGCATATTAGTACCTTTTTCATACTGGTCCACAACTCAAAACCTTAAAACAGCTTTTCAAAATTGAACACATGGTTTTCCTAAGCRTTACAAATATCACTCTCAAGTTCCATCAGTCGAATATCTCGAATAATGGAAAAGGATATGAGGAAAATACTGAAGAATAGCTCTTAGTATTATATAATTATGTCAATTGCTATCAGAAGCGSTTCTATTTAGATAAACTTTCATGAYTYTCCATCGAGATCGCGATTTTTGGATTTAAGCTTTGAGAAGATGTTAAGGACGAAGAAATACTGGTTCGTCTTGGCAAGGACATTTTTGGGTGAAATTGCGCTAAATSATTTCTTAAGGAAACATAAATAAGTTTTAAAATCTTCTTTTCTTCTCTTTGATCATTAAGACTCTTATATCTGTTATAAGTCGAAACTAGGTGGTGCTATAAAACGGCGTGCGGCCGCAGCGCCACCTAACTAAAATATTATTTTAAAGAGCGTCTTATGCTACGAAAGAGTTCCAAAATTTAAATATACGTAGCTTCAATTACCTGTCGTGTGCTCTCTACAATTTGCGCAAAGACCCCACATGCAGTTTACTTGTGTGAAGACTTAATCTGATTTATGCTATATTTGTCACTGACAGAACCAAACAATTTTGGAACAGAATGACATTTCGGAAGCACAAAGCAATAACGGAAAGCGTATGCTACTGTCAAATATGTTTATATGTATATAAATATCTGCATACATATGTATAAATGTATATATATAAGCAAGCCTATGACAGTCACGTGTGACAGAAATTTCGAATCCAGCTAATCGCCGCACAAAAGCAATTGAACTACTCCAAAGGGATGAAGTGATTGAGCAGGGTAAAGCATTTGTAGCAGCGTTGAGCCAATGAAGAGCCTACCTAGTGGATGCAAATAGCACTTCTCTTCGACAGATAAGCGGAAGTAAGCTGTCAGGGATGTCACATGTTTGTACTGAAAATTGTGTTTTGATATGCTTTARGCATAATACTCGAAATATTTGTATTAACTTCCGCGCACAATTTAACTTGGACTGAAATGAAAGCTTTTTGGCGTCATATATAAATAGGTATCTAGATTATTAGATACCCGCAAAACTAATGCAATACCAAAAGCGCCATTTGGATCGGGAAGTACCTCTTCGAACCGTTCGATATCAAATCAGATTTCAGACTAGGACTAGACACCTAGAGTGTGACTTCTTCAAGGTACTGCTGAATTCGAGGTGCAAAGCTGAATAGAGAAGGTATAATCTTCTATAATAGTGTTCTGGTAGTGAACGAGGCCAAGACGAAATATCTCCTGTCATCAAACAAACAGTCGTCACTTTTGCGACTTGGCTCCCACGCCACTGTTGATAGTCATAACTTTGAAGTCGTAGATAATAACGACATCGTCAGCCTCAAAATCCAACGCGGAATAACACTTGCCAACAGGTGCCACTTCAGACTGAGTAGGCAATTGAGAAGTAAAGTTCGCTCTCGACGAACAAAGTCCATAGGAATGTATCGTTATAAATCGCTGAGATTACCAACCTTTTACTTAAATCAACTGATGTTCTAAGCCTTGTTATTTGAAATCTAGTTGTTGCAGTTGTCTTATTCGTATATAAGCTGTGGATCTATCTATTTAAAATATCCTCAAATTTGCTTGCTGGGCAATTTTACCTACACAGGTGGTGTCTGGTTATGATTACATAGTGGCAATCGACTGTCAGACAAGTCGGCGTCGTTGACAGATAAATGTATGATGCGCTGACGACCGAAAAATGGTGGCAAAAAGCCAAATGTGTGAGACGAGGCACAACAAAAGCTATAAAAAAAAAAAAAAAAATAAAAAAATAAAAGCTATTCAAAATATTAAGCGCAAAAACAACAAATATAAAATCCAGCAACAACGCGTAAAAATAAACATCAGCCAGTGGAAGAGCCCTCACAGGTAGACTCAGTCAACTGTCTCTTATACACATCTAGATGTGTATAAGAGACAGCCATGAAGTGTTATCAATATGTTTCTGAAATGAACACATATATATTTACATGTGCATGTTCATACAAATGTGTGATTATCTGGTATTTTATCGCTATTTTCATGCATTTTTGGGATGAACCAAAGAAAGTAAGATAAGTCCTGRTATTCAGCCATCAATCGATACAGATCTAGCTTTTTCAATGTACATATGCCCTAAAAAATAGTGTGAACACTTTTCAATTATAATGTCTTAATGCTCTTCGAGTTCAGATTTTCTCTCCATCATAGCTTTATCACCTTTCTTAGGGCAAATCCCCCTAATTTTTTCTATATAAACCCGAACAATATCTCCGTAAATTTCAAATAGCTCCTCTTTCTGGACCCCAAGTGACACAGTACTGTTCTCAGTGTCTAAAAGACCTCTGTAAACTTCCTTGTCTCTGAGTTTTTATAGCTAATCAAAAGTCAATATCTGGTTATTCCGAAACTCGAATAGAATACATTGGCTACCCACAGATTCAGCTTGAAAGTCGGTTCCACACTTCAGTGACTTTGGAAAGCTGTGATGAAGGTAGCATTATCTTCCTCTATGTGTTAATAGAAGTCAAGGACCCAAAAGAGAAAAATTAAAAAGAAAATTTAATAATGGATCCAGAATTTGATTTTACATGTACTGCCCACTTTTAAGAGTTCAAAAGTGGAGAAAAACTCTTTCTGTTACATCAATAAATTAATTTTTAATAAGTCCGAAATAGTTAGGTTATACTTGGACTGGAATAAACTATATCCGCTCCCACTAAATAAACCATCAAACGTGTGAATAAACAAACAAACTTGTCAACTAAATCAAACAAGTTTCTGTTTTCGCAACTTTTCTTTTAGCCTTGACTTTCACCTATAATTTTCTCTCTCTCCTAACAAACCACAACAACTTCACAAACGCTCATTGCACTTGTTTACTGCCGGTTTCCATGCTGACATGCGCTCTCTCTCTCTCTCGCTATAAACCAATAACACTTTTATTACTCGGTCTCTTGATAACGGCATCAACTGCACTGAATGCTTTCTGGCCACTTTTGCCCACACTTTACTTACCGGCTGCAATTTTGCCATCAAACAACCTCTCAGATGCGCTGCGCTCTCTCTTTTCTTYCCATGTTGGCTCTCGTTTGGCTCCGGTTGATGATTATGAGAAAAGGGAAAAAATTGGCGGCGCTGTTGGCAGTGTCGTTGAAGTTAACAGTGCTGTTAATTAGCATTGATTTTTCCGGTTAAGTTCGGAATGTTATTGGATTACGGGAAMGGTTCGAAGGCCGGAGGTCGCAACATGCGTAAATATTATTATTTATAACAAAATATAAAATGAAATAAAATGAAAA
>NW_017535930.1:148050-152473 GCF_001853355.1 Bactrocera latifrons | reverse complement strand
ATATAACATGATGCCACGAGCTTTGAATGAAGTCAAACAAAGTGCATTGGCACGAGCATGTGTTACGTCATTTGTCAATGGCAAATACGAGTGCAAAGGAGCAGTWGGGCTCAAATAACGGAGAATACCAGAACGAGTGCATATACTATATACACATACATATACATAAGTATGGGTGTATTTATACTCAACTCGATGCTCAAACGGGCGCACGTCGTATAAATACTAATTTCTTTTCGAGTAATCCAATGAGTCAGGTATTGCTACTGTAGCACGGTGTCTATTAGCCAATTTCGACGAGACGTCAATACTGATTTGTCAGCAATCGGGAAAAAAACTATGATTAATATGCTTTTGGTCTAAGTTAGGTTAGGTTAAATTCGATGGCTGACTTTGCAGATAAGGATCGCTTCGAGACTGTTATGTATATGTACACTCTAGTGAAGCCATATATAGAACTTCTCGACCTTAATGTCTCTAGGCTTAAATAAATATGCTAAAAATTTAATTTATTATATTATTCTCCCAGCTCGGTAGGATATCCGAAAGTGTAGGCTGCTGACTGTTTAGACCTTGATCTCGCAAAGATGGAGTAAATAAGTAGGAAGCGTTAAGATAATTTCTGCTCATCTTYCATCCAACGGCTTGAAATGTTAAGAGATTCTCAATCTTACAACGTCGACGATTCTAAAGCAATGATCTCTTAGAACCTCCAGAACTATGGAAATCCTTACTGAGGGCTAAGAGCTCTCGGTATCAAACTTGAGCCAAAAGAATCTTGCGRCAGCACAAAAACCGATKATAGGCCAGCACAGACCAAGCTCTTATGAACCCCAGCTATCAAATAGTAGAACGCACRAAGAGAACGTAGCAACCACTCGACCGATAAGCGCTAGGATGTCTTTCCATATTAGCTAAGCTTCGTTCTAAAGCAAGTTCTTTCTGTTTCTAGCAGCTGTGCAAAATTTATTGCGAATCCTGTCTAAATGATATTTTTTAGTAATTTCCAACAAAGGCCCTACAATATCTGTGGTCACGAAGTGGTAATTGTACTAGTACTATTGAGAATCTGAGACGGAATGTTTCGATATTTAGAAATCGGAATTATTTGGATCCAATTATAAAAGCAATAACTGATCTTTTTATATGCAATGGAAATAACAATGTTTTTGTCTTTCACTACTTTCATCGGCGATTATCGAAAACCATCAAAGGTGACCTAGCCAACGCAGCCGTTGTCTCTTGATGCGCTGTCTGCGGCATGCGCTTCAGTATTACACATACCACGCTCGATAAGCCCTTAGATGCGATATTAAGATGGCTGATCTCACGGTAATACACTGAAATTGTTGGGCTCTGTGGATTGGGCATACTTAGGCTCCAATCTTTGGGCATGCTTTCATCTGATCATGATCATATCTTGCAAAGAAGCTGATGCATGCACCTTGTCAGTTCTTTACCGCTTATTTAAATAGCTCTGTCCTCTGCCGCTTTGCTGTTTTTAGGCGTGTAAATGTTATCGAACCTCATTAGAGCCGGACAATGGAAAATCGATTCCATCGATTACGGAATCGAATTTCAATCTGCAGATGTTACACTGCCTGGAGTAATGTGGCCTCCATAAATTCACTATGCCCTGAACATCAGCCACTAGATCATCATTTTGGGCTCTACAAAAGTCGGCCAGCTTCTCAAGCTTTACATTCTTGCCCAATTCGGCCTCTTTCTTTTTTGCTTGCATATACATCACGCTTCCCTCTTTAACTCGCGGTATCTATCCCATTCCACTCGGATTGCGGTCGACCGCAACATTGCAAGGTAGGCTTTCGTGGTCCAAGTCGTGGCGTATGCACGTCATGGATACTTGTCGTCCATCTATCACAACATGATCGATCTRGTTGCGAACTTTTCTGWTCCGAAGATCGCCMAGTAGCTTGATGGGTTTTCTTGTGCTGRAGTCGCGTACTACAGACAACCTCTTTAAATATTTATTAATAGGAAATTATATTGGAAGTATTCTAACTGTATTCAGACAGGAAATTCATTTGCTGTGATTGCTTAAGTKTCAGGTATGTCTTGACGGGTCTAAGCTTCTTCGACGACGCTAAAACTAGTAATTCTAAGCAAAGCTCTCCTCTCAGATTTCACATATATAACATTACTTTTTATTAACAACGATAYGTTGCACCGACTCAGTTGCTTTCAACATCTATCACTTTTCACATTTTCTCCTCCAAATAGCAAGAAATCATTTCACTATCATTCTAAAGAGAAATGGTAGTATTCCTATCAGTTTTAGCACACACTAATATGTATGTAAATATGTCATAATTTGCATAGTGTCCCTAGAGTAGGAGCATGAACACAAAGGAATTTCATCAATAATTTATGAAGTTGAAAATTTTTACCGGCAGAAAGCAAATATTTGTGGGATGTATCTATATATTTGTCGGTATGTACTCGTAGTTTATAAGCTTTCAAATGCCAACTGTGCTGTCCCAAACTAAAGTAGCATGCTTAGCTTGCAGCTTATCCGGTTTACTCCTTTATCGTTCCAATTCACATATTATTGCTTCGAAAGCCATTATAAATGCTCTTTGGCATATTCATTTGCTTATCTCTTTACACTCACTCACGTACTTATTTCATTGTAGATGGACATGAAGCTTTTCATATGTATAGTAGTTAGGTGAGACTATTTGACTTTCTCCCAACAACAGTAATTGATGAGTTTTTAATTGTTTTGCCTTACCAAGAATGGTCCGAAATTTCAATGTAGTAATAATTGCCTGTCGTACGTTCATAAATTGTTTCTGTGACCCCTGGGTATGTGAGAAACGATAATTTGTAAATTATATGTCATAGTTAAGATTAATTTTTATTTGAATATTGATTTGGAAAGTTAGATCCTAGTTGGAGTTTTCTTTAGATATGAATAGCCAATACGTCACACACGAAATGAGACTTTTGGTGGTATGATGAAGAGAATCGTGGTTGGTGGCTTTTCGATCCGGAGATGTTGATGAATTTTCTTACGGTGGATTCTAGTAATACATTACAGATAACCATTTTCCCAGCGTAGTCGATCAGAATCATTTCAATTAGGAATGTTACATAATGGATTCTGAATTTACCGACCGTTGTGCCAAAGATAAYTTTTGTCCACCCTGACGTTAAAGTCGCCAAGCACGATTTTGACAACGTGGYRGGAGTAGCTCCYATRGGTGAGTTCCAAGCGCTCATGGAARACATCTTCGGTCYCATCGTTTTTCTTTTCCGGCGGCGCRTGGGTCCCAAYYAGCAATATGTTGAAAAATTTCGCTTTGATTCCGACTGTAGGTAGACGTTCATCCAACGCGGTAAATGTCCGAATTCGGCGACGGAATTTGCGCTACTTTATATGGTCACTGTAGTAAAGGTCAGAAGGACCTACTCGACTCAAGCTTTATTCCGTCCATTACATATCTTGGACGAGGTGTTTTTTCGTGGCGGGTTCCAAGCCCAAACGCACAACCCTGGGGAGGGATGTTTCGCCTGCTCACTTTAGCTCGCCTTCAAACGGATATTTCTTGGCTACCTAGAGAATACTTGGTCATATGTAAAATAATCGTTTCTGGCCCCTTCCAAAATAATGGCGCTCAGATAGCGCTTTCTCACTTTCGTCGACTTTTACACATGGTTCCATCCTCCAATCCTCATATTTAAAACTCGAAGGCACTAAATGCAAATGGTTGGAGATATCCTGAATCCAAGGCGCACAGAACACTTGTCACGCACAGCAGAAACTCTACCATCCGTCCGCTAGTATGAGCGATAGTCTGTCGCTTGCGGTAAACATTGCATTTCTAATGTGGCATGCACCATAATAGCTCACGTTAGTTACGCGTTCATATGACATATACCACTCATGCATGGCAGGTGGCATTATTAATTAGAAATTTCTACGCCTGTTGCGTTAGATTCTCTGAGTGAGGAAGAAAATGAAAATGTAGGAGGCAAGTAGTGCGTTAAAGCTAGATAGGCAGATGGAGACAACTTGCTTACAAGCACTGCACAAACTCCGTGTAYTTGCAACGGTTGCTACGCAGCAATAACGGTGAAGCACATGGTTTGTATGTCTTAATTGAAATGGGAGCCTGACATTTCATATCTTCTTGCAGCTGGTTTGCGGTTTTGTCTATTTTCTGGCATTCGAAATAATGTGTGGCATTTACATAGATGTATAGAGTGCGGTTGCAAGTGCACAAGAGACAGTTGGAAGTATGAGAAAACTGAGCTGTATATAAATCCAACAGCTTAATGTTAGTTRAGGATTTATGTTTGGCGCTCAGTGCATTAGTCTAATGAAATTAATTGAAATAAAGCATTTACTTGAGCCAGTGGATATTTAAAAGACGCTCGGCTAATTTTGTTGCAAGTAAAA
>NW_017535930.1:145276-146999 GCF_001853355.1 Bactrocera latifrons | reverse complement strand
AAAAGACGCTCGGCTAATTTTGTTGCAAGTAAAAAAAGTTCCCTAGACTTTTCTGACTGCTGTCATGGGTAGGTAGTAGGTAGAGTGACTGTCTGACTACATGTTAGGAGGTCCATAATTAAGTCACCGTAACCAAAATCTCTTGACTTTGGCATATCCTCGCACCCCTCTTGTTTTTCTGACGAAGTCCATTAGTAAAAAATCTGTGACCTCCGAAATTTTAGCCAGAAACCCTCGACTGATGGTTACCTAAACCAATCTTGTTGCCTCCAAACTTTTTTTGCTGTAAAAGACCTCTTTTACCAAAAATAACTTCGAACCAATAATTCTTCTCAACGGAGTACCGTGAGTGATGACACTTAGCTTTTCAACAGATCTTGCGACTTCTGACTTTTTTCTAAGAGGTCTAACCACGATCCAAGAGGGTAATGGAGCTATGCTTCATCCATTGTCACATATGGTGGCAAAAGCTGGGGCTTATTAGGTTTGCACCTCTTAAAACACTGCTCCACATCATCAACTTTTCGTTGTCTTTGGTCAAGTGTGTTCGCGCGGCTCCTCCTTTACACTGAGCTTTATCATACCCAAATATATTTTTGTATATATTAGGGAAAAAAAAAAATTATTTTCAAAACTGTCGAAATAAGCTGWTCATTGCCTTCCGCAAGTTCGACAAGCCAAAGTTGCGCCTGTCAACACTGTTGAAACACTGTTGCCACACTGGGGGAGGCAAACAATAGAGCCAATACAGCACCCTTAACTTTGTTGCCGTTGTCGAAGCTGTGTTCAGTGATGACTTATGTAAGCTGTAGTATCTTCGCGACGAAATTTTGAAAAGCCAAAGGTAAAAAAACAAAAATTATATTATAAAAACTAAAGACAAAGCAACGCCGAAAAAGCTGTGGCAAAACCAGCTGCGACAGTGTCGGCCATAGATACGTGAAGTGTCAGGGGTCTTCGAGAACTCTCGTAGCGAACGACGCAGCGAAACGGTAATCGGTGATGGCGTAATTTTCGAAGACACTGTGACAGCCGAGTGAATGAGTTGAGATAAAGGCAAGCGTAAAAGAAACTAAATGTGAAACGCTTGCTGATAGTGACGTTGTTGCAAATACTTGAAGGAGCAACAACAATAAACAGCTGCATACTGCTTCAACAACAATAACAAAAGCCAACTGCCAAGGTCGTCAATGAAATCACACTCCCAACAGCTTTTGCTGCCACCGCCTGCAATCTGTGGAAGCTGCCACAACGTTGAGCCACGGCGCTGTGGTCTTGCAAGGTATGACAGCAAAGTGTGAACAGATTTTTGTAGCAAATAAAATGAAAGCAAAATTTCTTGCTCTGTTATGTGGCWAGCATGCGCGCACACACAACCAAATGTAAAAAAGTTAAGAAGCGYGCCCTCCATGGCCATTGATGACGTCACATTTGCGAAGTGAATGGTTGACTTGCTTTGTTTGTCTGCCACATCATCTTCGGATTGACAATTCGCCGCGCTCATTACAAATTTTACAAATCTGCCTTTATATAATATATATTTAACTGTGCGTTGAGTGGCGTTAATGGTCGCGACTGGTTGTCTGTGACTGTGCTAAATGTGGTTAGCGTGTCGGATTTTTTAGTTACATAAGCAGGTTAAATGATGCGCTTTGCACTGCTTGATTTTGTGGTGAGTTAACTGTAAGGTTTTGTTGATTTAAGTGGCGTTATTGCGAATATA
>NW_017535930.1:137441-144170 GCF_001853355.1 Bactrocera latifrons | reverse complement strand
AAAAGAAATAAACAAAAATACTTCATGAACAACAAATTACGAAAAAGAAAACAAGCAATATAGCTCACATGGCAACGGCGGCTACATGCAACCAGAACACCAATGTAATTTTCAGCATAAATTTAACACGCCGGTATTTGTGTGTGCGTGTGTGTGTGTAAAGGAATTTTATTACACGAACGTTTGGCAAATAAACAATGTTTGCGTGAAAATTTGCGCAAAAAACATTTGCGAAAGTACAAAACATTTATAAATGACAGGCATACCGTTGATATGGTAAAACTACTGCAGCAACATGTTGCAAGCGTGCGAAAAATTAYAGCAAGGGCAACAAAAGGGYTCCAAATACCCAAGCTTCAATTTGCGCAGATAACGTTTTTATTTATTTTATATAATATATTTTTCCGGATTTTCCTTTTGTAAACTGTTTTTCATGCATTTGTTGGTTTTCGATTTCACTGGTATTTTRTTTAAAGGTTGGTCCATTTCGAAGTGACTTAATTTTTTTAAGAAAAAACATAGTAATTAAAATTTATTGGGGAATGTTTATTAATATTCGAAGGAACATTCACTGGTATTTACTTTTTGATGATTATCGCTTGCAAATGTTGGCCGCGGATCTGTCTCAGATAGTCCATCCGTTGAGTMCGAATTTCGAAGRTTCGTTCGAGCATTTCGACTGGTAACTGGCAAATGGCAACCGTCATGTTTTGCTCCAAGGGCTGAATGGAGTCGGTATTGTCCACATAGACCTTAGGCTTTACATATCTTCACAGGAAAAAGTCTAACGGTGTGGTATCACATGGTCTTAGTATCCAATCGAGCAGCCCAAGACGTGAAAATATCTGCTCACGGAAGTGTTTTATCAATAAAGCCACTGATTGATGTGATGTGTGGGAAGTGGTGCTGTCGTGTTGAACCCAAATGTCACCGAGATCACGAGCTTTAATTTCAGGCATTAAATAGTCAGTTATCATGGCCCGATAATGGTCGCCTTTGACGGTTTCGTTCTCATCGTCATAATTTTTGAAAAAATATGGACCGGCCATCCACCGGCCCACAAACCACACCATACCATAAGAAATTTTGCTTCTTTACATACTCATTGAGCAAGAAGTAGGCTTCTTAGCCGAACAAAATTTGGCTCGCAAGCATTGGATCTTCTTGGAATGAGCCCATAGAGCGAAGCGATGTCGTTTGGGATGGTCGAGTGACTTCAGTTCTTGCGCAAGGTGTATCTTGTACGCTTTGAATTTAAGATCTCGACGTAAAATGCGCCAATTCGTTCAATACGTCAGTCCGAGTTGACATTCTCATCTACGACTGCTATATTTTCTTCACTACGTGTTGCGAATACTATCCAATAATGTTTAGTTTCAAGATGGGTAATGATGTTCCAAATGCTATTGTGTAAAAAGTATCTTTGCTTGAATTGCCTGTTACAAACGGATCAAAAATGGCAAAGTCGGAATCTAGCGCTCAGAACTGGATCTCAGGCGGCAGAGATAGCCAACACGCGAAGAAACAACAAGCAACCTCAGTTAAGGCTATAACCTCACATCGCGCTGCATTAGAGAACGAACTTAAGAGCAAGGAGGCAGTAGATGTGGTGGCAGCTGGAAAGCGGTTGCATAAGTACTGTGTTCCCGGCCGCAAAGAATCCAGGAAACGCAATAGCTGGTGAGATTGCCAAAMGTGCTAGGAAATACGAAATCACTAAAAACAAAATACAATGAAATTTTCGTAAGACCAAACGGACAGAAGAAGTGAAGATGACATTATAATTACAAATATCGTCAGCCAACATGGATTGACAGGCGACAATGCCGCCACTGGTGCCTCTGATGTTCGACTGTTGGAAAGTAGTGTTGAAGSAGCTTGRTCATAAACTTGTTGTGGCAAGTAAYAATGCAGATTGATRGTCATATATAGAYTGAGATAGAATGCTGTCGCCATTGGCGGATTGGCGAGTAGACAGGACTTGTCAACCCTACTTAATTTTTTATCCAACAGTAAGTTGATTAATGTGATCGAAATAAAGTATAGCATATAGTGCCGTATTTTTGAAACCAAGGATAGTCGGCAACAACATCCTGCAACTAAGGTCTATAGTGTTCCTCATTAACTCTGAATTTATGTACAACTACATTTGGAAGAAATATCCACCAATCAATTGCTGTGCCCATAGAGCATACCAAATAGTGATTTCATGAAGACTGCGAATGCGCATTACCCATTACCGCTGAACGGAGCATAGCAACGTATTGGATAGCAAATAATCGAAACCTGATTGCAGCTTGAAGCTAAGAAGACCGCCTAACCAACGCCATGTAATGCAKAAATGCATTACTTTTCTTTCCTAACTTAAAAGTCTGCGCGATAGTTTTTGCGACTAATACCAGTTGCCGCAATTTCAAGTTTCAGTTTTCAAGTGTCACGCGGACTACTTTCCAGTCTCACAGCATTGTACTCGACTCGTTTTGGCTCACTGAGGTCAGGCGTTTAACATAATTGGTTTRCTAAATCTTGATATTGATTTGCCTATTGCATTTTCATAGTGAAACTTATGGGCCGAAATTGGCGTCTCTTGCACGCTTCGTCATTAAACTCGTGTGTTTTTATTTGCCGACTCTATCAATTTACAGTTTGTTTTTGTACTTTTTTATCCGACCGTCTCATTCATCCACTTCATTGGCTACCAASTTTTTAAATTTTTCTTCTGCGTCGCTACTCTATACGTTTACTCTTTTATGATCCAGCCACTGGCCTCCTCGCAATCGAGTCTAATGCGTTTATGAAGAYTTCATTCTCAAAGCGCCGCCATCGAAATTGCTGATAGTTTTAGTGCTGTGTTGCTGCAGTGACATGTTATAAGTGTGTAGTGTGGTTGCTGTGACACTTTTCTGTTTTTGACATAAGTAATTTTTATTTAAATAAAATTGGGCAGGAGCTTCGTTATAGGTAGCTTCCGGAATACTGCAGTATCTTCGTCTTCGTCTTTGCAGTCAAGAATTCGGCTGAGATAATCGACATAATAAGACCCTGGAATACCTCCAATTCTTCCATATAGTCTCACCTAGAACTCGTCTTAGATACATGAGCTTAGCAATTCAAGAGACTGGATGAAGTATCAAAATTAGATATAAAGAACTCTTAAAGTTCACAAAAAGCTTTGACATCCTATATTATAAGTACTTCCTCAAGCTACCTTAACATCCATCTAAGAGGGTACAGTAACCTAAGGAGTAGCTCTTGTGGAAGTCTGGAATCGTTTCCCGYGGCTGATTACTTCAAATTTATAATTAATCTCAAACTCCCACAGCCTCAATGCGACGCTTCAATATTCTGCGCTCCAGCACTAAACACTTTCATAGGCACACATACAAACATTCAGCCATGAAACCAATCCCYTTGGAATTCATAGCAAAGTATAGTTTATTGCCTGCCTTCCTTTTGGTTGGTTAGCTTTCATTATTAATTTATATATATGATGTTGTCGTGCTTTATTTGCTGGTTTTTGTTATTGTGCTGCAGCTTAACAACTTTATTTGCAGCTCTTGCAGCTGCTGCAGCTTCATTCAATTTCTGACGGCTTTAATCCTGGCGCAACGAATCGGAAAATTATTAAGATGAGCGCGCAAAGGAAATAATAAGAAAACCACAATTTGTGCTCMTTTCGTAACTCAAAGGCAATTTCCCACGGGCGCAAAGATGCAAAGTTGTTTGATGTCGTGGGATGGAGAGAGTAAAAATGCTTTTCCATAATTGGGATATGAGAAGTACAGCAAAAGGTATATTGACCTAAAGGCGCTATGTTAACTTGATTGTATATAAAGTTGTTTACTCCGTTAATGGTCGTCGAAGATTTAAAAAACCGTAGTTTGGAAAGAATTCTTGTGTTCATTTCCATTTGCTTTCTAAAAGAAGCTCAGAAARGTATCGTTTCGAGCTCAAAATCGCCTTTGGTGAGTTATTCAACCAATATGTGATGTATATAGTAAAGACAACTTTCTTTGACCCCTGTGTAACCAAGAAGTTAAACCAATCCTTTCCAGAAATCAATGATCATATCCTTGGACCTTGTCAGCAATGAAGGTTTCCAAAGAACTTATCCAAGGGTAAKGAGAAAAGGTTTTGTGGGTTTGCACGTTTTTAAATCAAGTGAAGTTAATTCGGAAGACAATGTATGATCAAGGTCGACCCAAGATCTATGAACAATTATTTTGTACTCAGAGGTTTTCTGTCTACAGTGTAATAATAGTTAAATAGATAGAGGAGGATTGCACCGCGACCAAAGGGCACATCAGAGCCCTCTCCCAACTCACAACGTCTGTSTTAGCGCCAGCATATTGATAAATTCCAAATTACTACTGGGTACTACCGGTACCGTGGATCCAAGGGACTTTATTGTGCGTCTAGAGGCTGCTATGTAGTCAGGATCCATGTCGCAGAACTGGCAATGTTATATAAGTGCTTTTTGAACATGCAATGACCCTGTCTCTTATACACATCTAGATGTGTAGCAATGACCAGTGCAGAAAGCGATAAGTAGCATGAGTTTGTCCTTTGAGAGGTTGATCACATACTTGTATTTAAACCTTTTAAGGTTGTGACCACTTATTAACAACTTGGCATGACACGTGCATTGGAGCAGGTCTTTTATGGTATGGGTATTATTATTGAGATTTTCAATATTCTCATCTTAATATTTCATCGTGTTCCAAGGTATTGAAAATGACCCGTCTGATGTCAAAGGCCTCTTCGGTGTTGTGTTCAAAGTTAAAAAATTACATTAACATTAACATTAACATTAACATTAACATTAACATTAACATTAACATTAACATTAACATTAACATTAACATTAACATTAACATTAACATTAATATTAACATTAACATTAACATTGAGTAGAGCTAAATTACATGCTACCTAAGCGCCAACCGATCGCCACACCACCAAAAAATTCAAATTTTCTCTCCACATTCGGATTTTTGTTCTCCTTTTGGCTATCCGTCGCCAGCGGAAATTTTCTAAATGCTTCYGGATGTGCCATTATTGGACGAGTAATGAAGAAATAAACAACATTTGTGACTGCGACAAACAACGAACAACTGCCAACTTTTGGCACAACTATCAAGAAATAAAATTTAAGCTAAACCAGAGCAGTCGGTGGGTACTCGGCAACCCTGCGAGGACTGAAGTGAAGTAAAACCAGAAGTTTCATTGTTTTATTTAAGCGGCTGTGGACGAAGTTTCTCCTTCTGAAATTAGCAATGAAATAAAAAAGTAAAGGATTTATTAGACAGCCGGACGTGGAAAGTGCAAAAACATGAAAACAAAGCAAAGGAAAATAATGTAAAACCAAGTTAAGTAAATCTTCAAACTCATTCACAGCCAGCTCTATTGCGCCTGGAGATGAACAGCACGGCGCGGGCATTGCCCATTTAAAGCGGCACTCAAGGAATTCGGATGAGCGAAAAATCTAAGTGATAATGATAATGAAATAATAGCCGTCGCATTAAAGCAGCTCAGCGGTAGACAGTAGCTGCTTGAAGGAATCACACAGAGTTGYACAAAGTTTGTATTGGGCAAAGCATATTAAAGAGGAAAGTGTGCAAAGTAAAAGTGTGGGAATAAGATGAAGCTAAACACAAAATGTGAGCGACTTGTAGTTGCAGTGGGCAAAAATTATTTAATTTGTGGGAATATGGCAGAGCAGTTCAGTATAACTCTGCAGGCCATCCAACTTTCTATACTCTAAATATACCAATATTGCCGGTTTTAAGGGTTAAAGGGTTTTTCAAATGATGTATTATTGCTCTAAAATACTCCAAAAGGTATCAGATTAGACCCGAAGACTGATCCAGAGATCACACTTGGACAGTGCATTACTGAATTCGATTTTATAKATCAGCAATATATGACGCTATCAATACAAATTTGCTCAGGTGTTTTCTTTATATTCCCGGGAGCCCAGTGCGATAGCTGAAGCTGTGAGCTCCCATTGTTTAGGTATTGAAAAGAAGTGTTGAAATGGTTTCACCTAGTTATTCTCTATACAGCTTCTGCAGCTGAATGAAGSAATATCCTCTTAGAACTTTCTCAACTAGAGAGAAGCACATATTACCAAGAGCAATGAGTTGATTTGATGTCTTATGATCGATCTAGGACCAAATTTGATAACACATGAACCGATTAAGGCCCAGCTCTAACCAAAATTCCATGAAGATAAGCTATMCAGTAGTAGAACACATGACCCTTCCCATTTTACTGAATGCTATATTGTCTCTCCTGGCCAGCTCGTCAGTTATAGATGTAAACTGCCACGCCCCTGTAGCCTAGCTTCTGCAAGTATATAAGTTTTATCGCAAAATGATTCGATACCACTGATAACGAGGCGAGACTTTTCTTAACCAGTTGTGARCACACGGTTAATGTGATCAAGGTTAACATCGACGCGCTATTGTTAGAGTGAGTAGTCACTTCTCAGTAGGAGGTTATGATGATAATTAGTAAGTTTACCACTACCTTAATGGCAGCAACTTCGGCTTGAAAAATATTGCAATAGCTAGGTGTCTGAAATTGCTGGTGGTAGAAAGTTCTTAAGAATATAACCCTGTACCAACCTTCTTTCCAATACGCCAGAGCTTGGTTTGACGATTCCACGATCCAAATCTGATATCTGATATAAAGTCAAAGCAAGGATTCCAGAATTCTCAGACACTT
>NW_017535930.1:135895-136551 GCF_001853355.1 Bactrocera latifrons | reverse complement strand
AAATGTAATACAGGGCGTATACGTAACATTTAAGCAAAGCCATTTGGATTGGAAATCTTGTAAATATTTTTGTTGTTTTCACATTTTTCGAATATCTATCTAAAATTTCCAAGATACAAAGTAGTTATAATTTGATTAAAATAGTTTWCTAAATATTTAATATCCTCATTTTTATTTCCTTTTATTACACTTTCTAATTTTTTTTTTTTCAGTGCGTCTCTGGCAGTTCAAAATCACAGAGCTCACACAATCAGTGAACTAAGAATGCACACGACACGCGTTAAATTCCATTGCGCTGCTCGTGTGAAATGTCAAATGATTGCCTGCCAACTTTGGTTTAATTAAATTTTTGTAGTGAACAAAAAATAAAAAATAAAATAAAATCGCTRACACGGATTTATGCAGCACATGTGGCAGACGGCAATACAGCTAAGCAAAATAAATGTGAGTTGTAATTATAGTAATACTAAGAATTAAATATACTACAAAAACACGAATACTTAAGACGCCGTTTACACTTTCCAACAATACAAAAAAGAAAGTAAGTGTCATATCGTTTTGTTTTTATCCAAATTATAGGTTGAGTCTACAAAGAAAGCGGTAACAAATAGTGGTTTTTGTGAAAAATACTAAAAATTTTAAGCCCCACAAATTTA
>NW_017535930.1:92270-134127 GCF_001853355.1 Bactrocera latifrons | reverse complement strand
GCGACATTTTTTTTTTCAATTTAGTTGTAATCGACAAGAAAAACATTTTTCGGCCAAGTCTTTAGGAGTTGTATCTCAAAAAAAGGTAAAATTCAGTGAAGATCGGTTAAGTAGTTCTTGAAAAATCTTGCCAACAGTTTTCAAAAACATAGTTTCGAGAAATACGCCTTCAAAAAGGGGCACTTAGCCTAGCTAGCATCGAGCGCATAAGTTCTCAAGGCTGTATCTTCGAAACTATTACACGGATCAACTTGAAAATTTAGGAAAATATTCTAGGGGTGTTTTAGAATATAATAGAACAATGAAAAAAAAAAAAATCGATTTTAGCCCGTGTGACTGTTTAAATTCAGCTTGCCTTGCCAATTCATAATGCACATACTTACTTTGGAACAATGTTTCCAAATCATGCAAATTTATTATCAAAATAATGCTTGCGTTCGTCTCCAATGTTCGATCGACATAGTCGCCTAGAAGAGTCGGTAATTCGAGCAACCAGAGATCGGTTTCGCATTACGTTTATTCCAGAGGATCATGCGCATTATCAGTGACGCCGAACAGTGCGCAATGAGTAGGTCAGGGAGGTAGGTAGCAAAGCATCGAAGAAGATCTGAATGAGTCCATCCGTCATCTTTTTGAGCTTTGTTCATCTACAGTATGAAAAATTCGAGAACTTTGTGAATGAAACTTAGTTTRCGTGCTTACAAAATACAAGTCATGCAATAACTGAAGCCMWAACTTGATTAAGCRCTTCAGAAGTTCGGTGAATGGGAYCAAAATGAGCYAAYTATTYCGATTTTCACAAGAAAACTTTGTTCGGCTATGAAGTTCACTTTTGATTGAGTGGGTATGTTAATAAACCAAATTGTCACATTTTGTGGTGGTAATAATCTAGAAGCCATCATTTGAGACGTCGCTACATCCTCAATAATTCACTGTTTGATTTGGTCTATCGATAGAGTGAATYTTGGAATCATATTTCTTAAAAATGRRGCCGRTCATAATGTTACARCCAATGGAAAATGCTCTAGAGCCATTAATAATCACGTTTCCGTGCCTGAATTTGAAGGCGTTGATGTGGAGAACGTTTGGTTCCAACAAGCCGTTGCCGCATGGTAAACAACCAACGAAACGATCAATTTATTGAAGGAAAGTTTTGGTGAGCGAATTATCTCAAGTTATGCGTCTGTGACGTGGCCTCCAAAACCGTGCTATTAATCACCACACTGGACTGTTTTTTGTGGTGTTATGTGAAATCGCTTTCGACGCACATAAGCTTGAGGCAATTGACGACTTCGAAGAGAATATTYGGCGGGTTAGAGCTGACATAATGTTTCAATTGCTCTCGGGTAGAATTTATTGGAGCCAGCTGGCGGTCACTTTTCTAAAATCATTTTTAAAACATAACGGAAACCCATTATTTTTAGAACAAAGCTGAGTTCTTGACCATAACATCGAACTATAAGCGTTTTATTTCTTCTTGAAAACCACATGTCGAAAAAATAACCTTTAAAAATAATGTCCAGCTAAGAGTACTGCTTTTGTGAAGTCCGCTGAAATAACGCTTGTCACTCTTAAACTAAAATATTGTTAATATGTCGTTTGCATTGATAAGAGGATTATTTCTTGAAAAGGCAAATATATTAAGAGACAACTGTATTATATGGTTTAAAAGGCTACAGTGCTTTACTTGTATTACCGATTGTGATTACAGAGCTTTAAGACATTTGAAACGATGCAATAGAAGATGTCATGACTAGCTGTAACATCCACYATGACCATAGCAACGTAAGGAATCGTCTGCAAAACAGGCGTGGTAAACAAATTTTTGAAACCAGTCGTTTGTATGTGATTCACCATAYCCAGAATATCACCAAAGGCTCATCGATTTGACAATGAAAGAAGCTTTGAGTGTTGACTCTAACCACTTATTGTCAGCTTACAAGCTTGGTTCAAAATAGCCAAAGAATGTACAGTGGTACTTAAGAAAAAAGATTTCCGTTCGCTGCTTTTACTGGCAATCCCTTGAGTTAGGATACTCGAGAAAACCGTTAGTTTTTCATGCTTTCTCYTTTGAACTCTTCGCCAAACATGTTTCGCCGTTTACATGTCCATTTCTATTTATTGACAGATATATGGTTTCAATAACGGCAACATGACGCAAATGTAATTTTTCGGGTTTGGAATTTCCAACACTTTCCCCCCAACTTACTGTCATACRCTGGCTATTCCAGACACAAAGCAAGTTGCAAATCACTTTGTTCTTGTAGTTGTTGATATTATTTTTCTTTCATTATTGTTGTTGTTATTACTTTTGTTATTATTATTTTTGCTTTCATTATTACTGTTCTTGTTATTGTTCTGAGGACGGTTGCTTTTGTTACTTTTATTGTTGTTGCTATGATRTAGCAAATCGCACTTATCRGAATGTTAACTGTCAATTTGTTTGCCACMTGTGGCAGCTAGGTTGTTGCTATTTATCACAGCATTGTATTACTTAGACCTCACACATATGCACACGCACACACTTGCGTCAGCTGTTATACATTTTCATTTGTTGCTCCGTTTTCGCTATTTGGTTTTGCTTTTCTTTGCCATTGAACGAGCAACATGACCCGCATGGTCGAGGAGTTGATGGAAGATTGAAACAAGAAAAAAACGTTAACTTCGGTTGAACCGAAGCTAAATACTCTTCACAGGTGCATTTCTTTTAATAACTATGTGTTCAGTTTGTATGGAAGCTATATGCTATAGTTCGTTCTGGACGAACTTCTTTTATGGAGATTATATTGTTACCTTAAGCAGTAAC
Organism: Bactrocera latifrons; assembly: GCF_001853355.1. NCBI lineage: Eukaryota > Metazoa > Arthropoda > Insecta > Diptera > Tephritidae > Bactrocera > Bactrocera latifrons. The sequence continues at coordinate 131,321 of NW_017535930.1, read as the reverse complement.
CCATGCCAAATTTCGTGAAGATACCACGTCAAATGCCAAAGTTTTCCATACAGGCCCTTGATTCCTATCGTTCGGTTTGTATAGCAGCTATATGATATAGTGAGCCGATCTGAATAATTTCTTCAGATATTACATTATTTCTATAAAAAAATAACTCATACCAAATTTSGTGAAGATATATCGTCAAATGAGGAAGTTTCCCATACAAGAACTTGATTCCGATCGTTCAGTTTGCATGGCAGCTATATGCTATAGTTAACCGATTTGAATAATTTCTTCGGAGATAACATTGTTGGCTCAGAAAATAATCTATACCAAATTTTGTGAATATATCTTCTCAAATGTGAAAGTTTTCCATACAAGAACTAGATTCCGATCGTACAGTTTGTATGGCAGCTATATGATATAGTGAGCCGATCTGAATAATTTCTTCTGATATTACATTATTTCTATAAAAAATAACTCATACCAAATTTCGTGAAGATATATCGTCAAATGAGGGMGCTTGCCATGCAAGCATTTAATTTCGATCATTCATTTGTATGGCAGCTATATGCTATAGTTAACCGATCTGAGCAATTTCTTCGAAGATTACATTGTTGGCCCAGAAAATAATCTATATCAAATTTCGTGAATATATCTTGTCAAATGTAAAACTTTTCCATACAAGAACTTGATTCCGATCGTTCTGTTTGTATGGCAGCTATATGATATAGTGGTCCGATATCAGCAGTTCTGACAAATGAGCAGCTCCTTGAAGAGAAAATGACGTTTGAAAAATTTCAAAACGATATCTTAAAAACTGAGGGCCTAGTTCGTATATATACCGACAGACAGACAGACGGAAATGGCTAAATCGACTCAGCTCGACATACTGACCATTTATATATATACTTTATAGGGTTTTCGACCCTTCCTTCTGGGTGTTACAAACTTCGTGACAAACTAAATATACCCTGTTCAGGGTATAATAATATTAACTTTGCCTACAATGCAGCTATAATGCCCCTCTCAGGTGCATTTCTTATGGCACAAAAGTGTATAAAAATAACTTTATCTTGATTTTGATCGATCAGCTTGCGTGATATAGTTGGCTCACCTGATCAGTACCGTTAGCTTGGAAAATAATCCATGACGAATTTCATAAAGATATATCGTCAAATGGAAAAGTTGTCCCTACAATATCAGCGGTTCTGACAAATGAACAACCTCTCGGGAAGAAAATGATGTGAGCGAAATATCAGGTCGAGATCACAAAAACTTTCGTAGCAGTTCGCGTATATATTTTATGTGTAGTCAGACGAATGGACGACGGACAGACACTCTTGACAATAGTTCTTCTATCAAACGAATCGCAACATTCATTAACTTTATATTGTAATTTCTGAGAATGCCTGGTAATTCATTATTGACTGGTTGTTTCAATGTCTCCTCCTGCCTTTCGATTTTAGAACAAAATTTATGTGCGCTGAGTTTTAGAAAATGATCTGAAACCAATTTCAGGTTTACCGGAAAATAGGATGTTAGATCCATGAAGGGATCAAGGTATACTTTTCCTTTTTTGTTGTGGACACACCCTTTTTCAGAACATGTGCTGTGAAGACAATGTTGTAATCTGATAGACAGAAGGCGATTTTGGTATCTAATTTTGCTGCGAAGACATCATCTACACATAGTGCTTCAAGATATAGTCATAAGATGTATGACTGTGAAAGTTGCTATCAGATTTAGAGAATCTGATTTCTTTAAGGAGTATGGGTCTGAACACTCGGAAATCTGCGCATGCTTTGACATCATACCGGATCACTCTGTCCATATACCGGCAAGCAATTATGGTTGGGAAGAAGCTGTTAGATGAGAGAGTCAGTGAGCTCCTTTCCAGACGAGCCGAGTCTTGGGACGTAGGTTTGGTGGCGGGGTTTACTGCCAGGAGCTCTCTGTCAACTCCAGCTGCAGACTGCCTGACTATTGTAGTGTTTTCTAAGCCGAGGTCGCAGCCATCAGTAGAATGGAAGCACGCCGATGCTTCCATATCCTCTTCGGATCTACTAATACTCGTAGATAGCTGGTATGTGGAAATTTACCGCTAACTGAAACCGCCACAACATCAGCGTTCGCCGAACACGTGCTCCATACTTTTCTAGATCTAGATATTTTCTAGAATACACCTTCCTTTGAACAGTTTGGCTGTACATCTACAAGAATGGAATCTATCACTACTCCGCTGTCTGTTGTAGACTCAACAGTATGGTTTTTAGAGCTGCCTGGGAAATGTTAGAAAATATTTTTTTCTTTAAGCTTGCAGTTCTTAGCCGCTTTGCATCTTTGTCGCTGTCGGCAACAATGTACTTATTTTTGCTAGCAATTAGCACAGAATCGTGATGGACGCCAGCATTTCATGGTTTCTTTTCGGCTGTTAGCCTAACCGCACAGCTTCCTATAGACCATTGTCTATTTCTAATTTCCAGCAAGCGCGTTCTTGGCACAAAGTGAAGATCGATCCGAAGCCGGCACATACATACATACCTCCAAAGCTGTGCATAGTTACGTTGTTGCTAATTCGTTTACGGTTTATCGYTACGTCTTGCAACAACAAGTAAGCCCGATCTCATTTGCTGTTTATCACGGTGGACTTAAGTCGGCATGGACATTATGTTGCTGCGTGTTGCAAGTCTATGTATTTACAAGCGTGCAATGTAAATTGATTTCCCGCAGATATTATACCCTGATACACACAAGCCGTGCCACGTCACGCCGCAAACGCGCCGACGCGTAGGCCAACTTGTTACATAGCGCGTGCAATAAAGTGCAAGCGTTSTACTTGCAATCGTAACCGCAAGTTAGTTGCAATCGACTGTAGACAAACAGCGCCTTGGCATATTGACAGGCAGAYGCTTTGGACGGCCGACGGAAGGTTGAGGTGGCGAGACAGCGATGGAAGAGCCYCRGAGTACGTGTTATYTGCTATATTATGGCTTATTACTTAGTTGGCAAATAAATGCCAAAAGCCGACGACTCACTGTTGTATGTTTGTTGTTGTACAACTGCATATATCGCTTTGCTTTACGCTACAAATTGCTCTTCAATGCGGCAAGTGGCATGTTTTGGACGCGTTGATGTGCTATGATTAGCCCTCTGCGTTTCCAATTCAATTCAATGCAGTTAAGTACCATCCGCTGCTGTGCTTAATACTAGTATTCTGGTAACTGCGAGGTCGGTTTGGTAAGTCGCTGAGGGTGACTTTTCAGCTCTTACCTCAAAACGCAAACATCTCTTAAGGATTATAGTTAAAATCCCTCCAAGCCATGAACCATTTCACTGCAGATTCCGGGAACTTTCAGACGTCGACCAAACTTCGGATTTATTCGGATTCGGCCGCCAAATAGCGGTTCAAATAATGGATCAGTCTCGGCAAACAAAACAAAGTAGTCCWAGTTCGCTTTGAGCAAAGACAATAGTCTTTTCGCTGGTGCTTCAAATSATCGTATACTTGACTTATCTTGTTTTAATCCCAAAAGTATGTTGCGGACTTAAACATTTTAATAAAAGATGATGCCTATTGTGTGAGCCTACATATCTAGAGACTATATTTATCCATTATAGTACAAGCAGAACCCTCGAGCCGTTTTCTTCCACTTTTATGGTACGAAATCTGGATCTCGTAYTGGTTTTCGAAAAACTGGTTCGAAATTGAAACATACTAGCTAATTTTTATGAAGTCCCATTTTTCAACTGGGAAAGTAGTCATACTTGTAGCAACCAAACAAAAAAACAAAAAAAAAAAAAAAAAAAAAAAAAAAAAAAACAAAGGAGCTCCGACGTAAAAAAAAAAAAAAAAAAAAAAAAAAAAAAAAAAGATGGCTGGTTAGCTACGCGCAACACTCTAAATATTTGTTATCCATACAAAATCGAAAATGGTCGATGGAGTTGGTCTCGCACCATATACTGTCTAGAATAACACATAAGAGAGCCTTTTAAGTTGCTGGACTACTGCAGTATATTTCAAGCTGAGGTCTTTGTTATTACGAAAGCCGCTGAGCTGATCTTTGATGCACCTGCAAGCCACTCCAAACTCAACATCCGCGTAGACAGCTAATCAGTAATCAAGGCAGTAACCACGTATCGCATATCCGCCAAAAGTATCTTTGGAAGGAAGCAGGGCAGCAGTGGAAAGTGTTGCCAGAAGCAAGCAACTTTATTTCTAATGGGTGCTAAGTCAGTAATGCATCGAGGTAAATGAAGTGGACGAGGGTTCCAGGAACAGTGTATGGTTAACACTCGAAAACATTTTGGGACAACATTGGGAAATCCATGAATTGTCTAAACGGTGATCTCGACAGAAGCATGGTAAACAAAGTAAAATCCCGATGGAACGAGCTACCTGTACACAAAACTGCAAAAGTCATGTGCAAAACGGTAGATCGGAACTACACAAAATTGCTATTGACACTCGATATATCGAGCATTGACTGKCCACTGTCTGGTGGCAACACACGCTGACATATCAAAAAGACTGGAGGCAATGTCTAAAACAAGACACCATTGAAAGAATGAAGCATCTCTTGTGCACTTGTCCCACATTGGCAAGACTACGCTATATGCATCTGGGGTCCCCACGGTATGATACGCTGGAGAAGGTATCGATAATGTGGTCGCAGACTTTGTTAAAATTCACGTCAAGCGCAGGCATTCTAAAGGACGACTACACTCTTGGACCTATCAACTGCACATCATCTGGTATCGCAAAAGGCCAAAACTGGTCTATGCGTGCCCTATTGGCCAACCGGATTAACCTATTGAGTATATTTTGATAAGTTTCTAAGAAGCCGAAGCAATTGTGTTACTTTATATTATAAGATATGGATCTATTAACAATATTGAACTTCGAAGARGTAGAATTTCAAAATATATGAGATATGAGTAACTTATGTAGGTCCATAACATATCACTTTTTAGATCACTGCAGATTTCAAAATTTTTTCTCAAAGAAAAATACTGATCATATTTAATCCTGTTTAATTAAGCCGCAGTTTTTATATGTTATATGCTCTGTGCTACTTAAGTATTTTATTAATTTTAAGCGCGTCACCTCAGCAGACTATACAGCAACTAATATTAATTTCCAAAAGAGACGCAGACTCAACAAACGACCCTTGTAATTGTGCATATTTGCATGTAGATAGCTGAAATTATGCCAATGTCGTAGGTGATTTACTGCAGCGCCAGYGGCAAACTACTGGTTCAAATGCTTAAACGTGATTAGCTGTTAAACCAGAAATCGCTCGAGGTTGCCAAAGGAGGTTCACGCATACATATCTGCATTCAATTATGATATTGCAGCGCAATTGTTGGCCCACTCTTGTTCGCGTTTGCAGCGAACTAGTCTGGACGGCGTAAAGGAAGCAATTCTCAATTAATTACCGCTATTTGGCTATGATGAAGAATACAAATATAAGTGTTTACCATAAAACCACATATGATTTTGCAAATCGAGCTATGTTTAAATCACTAGTAGTTGCCATCACAGTTCTAGTTGTAGAGTTTCAAGAAATTTCAAAATTTCCATACACTTCAACCCTCGAAAGATGAGAAATTTTAAAATTTTCTTCACGATCACACTGTTAAACTAAATTATTGATCCATTATTGAGTTGCTTTGGTACCAAAATCTGCTTGAGTTATCTTCGCCAAACTGTGTACCATTCATCAGTACTTCTGTTTGTTCGATATTGCTTGAGTAATAAAGAATAACTAATCTTTAACTCATTGATCTACATTACAGTAACAAGTGATGAAACTGAGCGCATAGCCCGTAAAATCCGACTAGTACATACACTTAAGTCGTGTCACATACAACGCTGCACGACGTTGAAAATATAAAAAGCTTGTGAAGCCCTTAATGGTATTTGACCTCGCTCAAGAAAACATGATATATAATCGAACATAAATTCCGCTCATTTTCTTGCAATCGAAATCGGTTCTATAACTAAATGACTGGAGGCGATCTATATTTTTCGGTTTAATTCTAGTTATAATACATTGCACAGTTAACTTTACCAAATTGCTTAGCTGAATTCCTCTAAATGTTTTAAGGTTTTCACATCGGCTTAATCTGACAAATTCAAGGAATTATTAYAGTAATTCTAGCAGAGAAGTTCCGAGGGGAACCTTATAAGTTATCATATCGACGTAAATCAGAGAGTTATCATTTTAGCGTTTTCTTTTCATATAATAACCATCTTACCATATTTTCATACAATAACCACCTTATTGACTCTTTAGCTCATACGTACTTTTGRAAATTTGTGAGGGGCCTCAAACTCTATCAAAAAATATTAGAAGTTTGGAGTGAAGGACATTTCGGTGAACTGTTTTGAACATAATTTTGGTTCATCTGCTTATAAATGGAGGTTACTTATGTGTGACTCTCTCTAAAGAAAAACGTTGAAGAAGGCATCAAATGTCTTTGTGATAGGACTGGTATATGTGCCAACCCCAACGGAATCGCAGGAAACTGTAAAACTGATGAGTTGGCAAGGAAATGCAGCTTAGAACTGCAATCGATAGAATAGGGGCGGATCGGTGTTCCCGTATACTCTTGCGTTCTACTACTTTATAGCTTGGGCTTCACGGAATCGTGGACAGCGCTGGAACACAATCGGCACATGAGTGATCACTATGCCCTTAGTAAAACTAGCCTCTCCCTAGTAGTGTGCCATAGTACTGGGAATCCCATCAGACATCATCTGAACAAGCTGTATGGAAGAAGATGTGATGGAAACAACTCTACACTTCCTTCTTGACTGTCCCGAGTTTGGAMGTTTAARACTTAAGCTCTGGGATYCRCATACCTTCGGATATCCCACTGAGYTGGCGGGAGTGGAAATTAAACGCAAAAAAATAGTAAGACTTTGYTCATAATTCTTAATTTATTCTTCAAAATCTATGAAATCTTATTGAAAGTAACCCCATTTGGCCATAATACACAAGTGTAAWTTTTTTCCAATTCTCGAAACAGTTGTCAATGTCAATTTCCGGATTAGTCTTTAATGCGCGTAGTGATTCACGTTTAATGTYTTCAATTGAATCAAAATGGTTTMYACGGARCTCGTTTGAGTTTGCTGAATAGCCAAAAGTAACACAGAGCTAACTCAGGCGAATACGGTGGTTGCGGCACGATATTGGTTGAAAATTTGGCGAAAGACGCATGAGRAATCAGTGCAGTAAGCAAGGCTGCTTTATCGTGGTGTTTTTCATATTTTGGTCTCGAATAGCTTCGGACAAACGATGCATAACACACCGACAGTATTCCTTGTTGTCAGTTTGGCCGATCGAAAGCAATTCGAAGTACACTACAGCTCGATAATCGAAGGAAACTGTCCACATATCCATGGTTTTTGACCTGCTTTGACGTGAGTTCTTTGGCCTCGACCCACCTTTGCCACGATATTCGAGCGATGTATCGTTTGTTTCTGGATCGCAAGTAGAGATCTAAGACTCATCATCAGTAATAATACCTTGAATGATATTTGGTAGTCAGAAAGCATTGTTTGACAGACGTTAAACCGTTTGAACCAATCAATTTTTCTTAGGCTTAAATGAGCTTTCAAAAGGGYTTTTCATTGATCCCTCCGATATTCCAAGGATGTCAGTAAGATCTCTGATTTATCTGTCTGACTCTGACCTCGATTCTCAAGCACYAATTACTTTAATTTATTGACGTGTTGATCAATAGTTGATATGAAGGCCGTTGTGTTTTTGACCCACTCGAATATATACTTAGTACAAATGTTTTTCCCAAAAATTAAAATTATTTTCGATGAGGCTCATCTAACTGGAAATATCTCTTTGAAAATATATATTTATTTAAGAATATATTTATTTTATATCTACTAACTGTTGCATAAATGTGACCGCAAGGCGAATACGTATGTATGTCTGTGTGTAGCAAGCAAAGAACTGCAATTGAATTATTTGAGTTTGTGTGATTGTTAGAAAAACCGCAACTCTTGTTTGTGGCTTTGATGCAATTGAAGTATCTGTCACGTGCAATGAATATATGAAGCAGACGTACACATATATATACGTGCCACAAACACGCGCGCATATATATATGTGTATCTACGGGCAGAATATATATACATGCACTTGCTGATATGAATACTGGTACTGGTGGTATGATTGCTGGTATGAAACCACAGAGCATGGCATTTAAGGTTAGATATAAATTTCAACAAAAGAACCTAAGATATTTCAATTTATGTTCACACATATGCAGATAWACATATATACTTAGCCTTGAGAATTGAGGAGACTTGCTGTCATGGTGGTTTTATTTAAGGGATTTATTACAAGCATATTTTGTAAGGCATATCCCAGAGTATATAAATAAATTCCACACTACATATATGCACACACCCACACATATACACGTGAGCAAGCGAAAATAATTTTATATAACGGTATTATATTGTTGCATGCATATATTGTACACATATATTTCAATATCGCTTCCTTCAGCGCTTTGCGTAACAAATTAGTGTAGCATACATTAAGGCGCTCAAGAGAGCTCTCAAATCAATTTATTTATGACATATACGGCATATGAAGCGGCAACGTGAAAACATGCAATAACAACAACAAAAATGACAACAATAACAACAACAAAAATGACAACAATAATAACCGCAAAAGTAACAAACAATAATAGCAACAATCATAACAACAAAATTAACAACAACAATACCAACAATATTAAGAATATTTACGTTAGCCGCACAATAAAGCCCTAAAACCCAAAGCAAGATTTACATAATTTTGCTATTTACTCTTAAATGGCTTCACTAGGCTTTTGTTGGCTGCATRCTTTATAACTGTAAAGATACCGCTTGCAATCCTTGTGGAATTTGCTGTGATTTAATAACATTACTTTCTTCGATGAAATTAATTTAAAGTCAGAGATGTAGAARCGTGTACAATGGCGCCAAAATGTAGGCAATAGAAAGCATATACTTGGTCAGATAGCTTAAGGAAATCTGGAATAGAAATTGCTTCAATAAAATAGTAGTTATAGTTTAATATTTTTCAGTTGGGATGGATATTTAGAGGAACATAGGATGGCTTGGAGACAAAGGCACCGAAGTCAAGTCGAGTTAAGATAACACTTTGTTCGGAGATTGTATTAATACCAGGGATATTAATAAATGACAAATTTCGTGAGGATAACTTGCAAAATGAAAAGGTTTTCCATACAAGAAGAGAATTAGGAGCTTTTTGGGTAGAAAATATTGGCTCAATATTTTATAAACCGAAGGAGTAGTTCGCGCTATATGTATACAGGCAGAAGGATAGATGAACAGGCATACAGACAGACGGACAGACGAACATGGCTAAACGTACTCAACCCGTCACGCAGATTATTTAAGTAGGTATATGAGTATATAGTATATATCTTATATCGTTTCTCCAACGTTTCCTGCAGGATCAGAAGTCATGAAATGAAGGGATGCTGAACTGAAAATAGCTTCGGCTACAATATCTAATGGAATACTAAATTCTGATACCACGAGGATYTCAAATCTGCTAATTGCGGTCAGAACTTCGGAGAAATTTAGAGATGTGCTGTCAGTTATGAGCTGGATAGGACTGGAAGTAGCTTCTGCTTCAAGGTCTGACCGGAGACCGAATGCTGGTAGCAAGGTCGGTCTGACTGGAGACCATATTTTAGTACCACGGGAGCAATAAGGCCTTAGGGTTCGCTCAAATCTCCTAATTGCGGTCGGACTTTCAGTGAGATTCAGAGATTTATTACTAGTAATGACTTGAGTGTATACTAAACTTTACGTAGTTTCGGTACCTAGAACTGACTGGAGACCATATTTTGCTGCCACGGGAGCAATAAGTCCTTGGAGTTCGCTCTCATCTGATAATTGCCGTTGGACTTTCAGTCAGATTCAGAGATGTGTTACCAATTATGAGTTGAATGGGAGTAGAAGTAGTAGAAGGATATAAAATTGTGGTACCACAGGGACCAGTAAGCCCTTGGTGTAGCCAATCTGTTCATTGCGGTCGGTTTTTCGGAAAGATTCAGAGATTGGAAGTAGCTGCAGCTCCAAGGTCTGACTGGAGATCAAATTCTGGTAACACGGGTTGCAGTAAGCGCTGGAAGTTCGTCCCAATGTGTTCAATCCCATTGGCTCTTCGGTGAGATTCGTAGTGGCTGTGGTTTAAACTCATCTTTAAACTGACCTTGTGTTAAATCAATGTGGAGTCGCATTGTAGTCGGTGCCGGGCGCAAAGTCCGGCAAAAGTTTTAGATCGTCCTCGGGTCCGACCAAAATGGAATTAGGTGTCCATTCCACCTTAGCAAACGATGAAAATTAAGCTTGAACTGTCTGGTGCGCTGATCAAGTGATTGCTTTGATAAGCTGTGATCTTGAGCATATTGACATTAGATGGTCGACGGCAGGTTACTTATGTTGTTGTTGCCTTCAGAGCACTAATAACTTCATGACAAACTTCAGGTATATTTAAGGTGTAAAAAATAGTCAAAACACGTATTTTTCTAGATATAGAGAGGGCGTTCTCGATCTCGTATAAAGATGTCTACGGTCATCTCAAAACCTTTGGAAAGTATTTCATTCTGTTAAAAAAAATAATTTGATTGCCTCTTTGGTGATCGTACACCACATACTGTATTTTAAACGAGGTACTTAAAATGTTGAGGACTAAAAGAATTATCATTGTACACTCAGTAGCCGAACATTTGATCTGGTCCTGTACTTCAAACCTACAAATATATATTTCAAACTGTATTCAGTCTATATTTTAACCATTTTCCTTCATTTTATTTCACAGTTCGTTGGATSTTCTGACATGTCAGGCATGCGAAATAAACATGTCAACGCTTTGACACCAGCGATATGAACTTATGACGCATTCGGTATGCAGCCGGCAGCACCCACGACGATTCTCGCTATGCCACCGGGTGACATAAATGCTACAAAGGACAACAATAATAATATAGCAACATAAAGAACCACATCACAATTCCACAAAACACCGAAGCCACTGTCGAACACAACAACCGCACTAGAATGCGTCAAGGTGTGCAGCGAAAATGGCACAAAAGAGCGATTAAAGTGAGTACCATTTCATGTAGGAATAAGAAAAGAACAAAAATGCCCAGACAAACCTGAAAACGTGCGCTGAATTTAGAAATATCTGCAGCTTTTTGTCACGTTATAAATTTATTGTCGAAATCCTTAAACCGCATTTTCGTATTCATAACAAATATTTTGACGCAACGACGATAAAGCGTCAAAAAAACGCTGATTGACATGGAGAGGAGTGTCGCAATGTATGACTTATGAGAGAAGCTTTCCCCAACAGGTGAATGAAAAAGAGCAGTTCAATGCTTCTCAGTTWGTGACACGATATGTCTGTGGGGATAAAGGTGTGAATTGAATTTAGTTTTTTGATTTGAATTCAATTCATGTGAGAGTAAGTTTGACTGTGATGAGTGTATCACATATATGTAATATTAGGAATCCATCGAAGACAATCCGATAATATATTTAAACTTTTCAATTATACTCTAAAAACTATKTAAAATTATGATCAGTCAATGCCACTTTGATAGTCCTTTTGGATTGAGAAAAGTCTTTTAATATCTTTTGAGGTCATGGATTACACATTTGATTAAATTAACCATGCATCATACGAATGCTTCATTATCTTGTCGCTTCGGAAAACTGTAAATGATCCCACAGACTTTACAAATTAGTCGACTGATCAACTAGTTCAGCTATTTCTGGAATATGAGACATATATTATATATTACCTTTCTGTTAGCGTTAGTCCGAGTGTAGGTCGCATTATATTCATCAACAGACTGTACAGTTCTAGAATGTTAAATTCCTTTTGGAGTATGTATAGCTAGGGTCTATGCTGTTACGAGATGTACTATATATATGAGTTCGGAAATAGATATGTGAGCAAAAGTTAACTTTATCTAYTAACTAGTTGAAAGCTCATCTGTTCAAGAAGAKACAGCATGTATTCCTTGAAAACCATTACTATAGACAGCGCGTTCAAATTTGCGTCGCTTGAGAAGCTCTGCAACCTCGGTAGTRTGCTTGGGTAACTATATGAACCAAATATTAAAATACTTTAATGTAAGTGAGAGAATTTTCGAAAGCTCTGTTAGGAGCTGCCCATTCGATGACACATCGAAAGTTGGTAGTGCTGTAAAACTCAAACTGTTATGACGTTGACGTTTTGAATGACATTAAGTAGTATAACCATTAGCTCCGTCAAAAGCGGAAAAGACCTCTTCTAGCAATTCGACACCAGACGAGGTCAGGATTAGTCAGGATGCTTTATATCTGATCTGAAAAAAGTATGCAGACCGCTAACCTTAACCATGGTGGCGCTATCTACTCTAAAAGTACAATACTACTGAGGTACACAGGCGATACTGATGTCGTAGGCCTTAACAACAGAGCAGTCACCGCAATCTTTTTCTCCATACAAATAAGCGAAAGCGATTGGTCTCGTGGTGAACGACAAAATACCTGGARATCAAACACAAMTWTTCCTCGAGTCTAGGGAACTASGKCATTGTTGACAGCTATAACTTTGAWSAAATGAAAGAKSGACTTTGGATATCGYGRAATCAGCAYAAATTCCWCCAAGYCATCTAAGCCTGGAGATCCAAYGCAGAATAACTCTTGCSTMTTCTACTATGTGACGGAAATATGAAAATATGAAAAATAACGAACCGTGATAAGAAAGCACTGGAACCATTAAGGAATACTACTATCCGCAAGGTCTTAGAAGACGTCCGCGGGAACGATGAATATCGAAAACACTGGAACTACGAATTGTATGAGCTCTGCGGCGACTATACGACGAATATAGTCAAGCGTATACAAATCCAACAAATGCGCTGGTTAGACCATTTTGTTCACATGGAAGTTGGTGTTCCAGCCAAAAGCGTATTCGTTTCGAGACCTATGAAATTACAACGAAAGCAATAGCGCTCACTTATCCAGTGAAAGGACCAAGGGCATAACGATCTGTCTGGACTTGAGATGTACGACTGTGGTGTCCTCGCAATGGACGAATTTAACTGGTGAAGTTTTAGGTTCTCGGTCCACACCGACCCAAAGGTGATCAACCTGGCGAAACCGCCTAATATTTTCGTTCGATAACATATATTCCCTCGATCATCGGTTCGACTTTCGGAAAATCAGTTTCAGTAGCCGTTCAAGGCATTTTGGAATTCTTTAGATCATCTGTGGACTCGTCGGCATTGAAACGTGCTGAAGGGGAATTTTAGGTTTGACTCTGTTTGACCGGATCGGATCAAATATTGAATAAGTCTAGTCATTTAGATCCCATGCGGACTCACTGGCAATGAAACGTCCAGAAGGTGATTTTTAAGTTCGTCTTCTAGTAAACCGGACTGGATTAATTTATCGAAGTAGAAAAATCGATCCATAATATTTAATACCCGAGCAACTGTGTAAGCCCTTTTAAAATCCATTCTTCTAGTCCTTTGGTCCCTTTATTCACACCCATAGTAAGCACCACTCATTAAGGTTACAACATGCAACGTTGGCKCACATATCCTTGCAACATTTTCAATTGAATTGCTGCTCCTTTCACTCTTTTCAGGCCCTTCATATTTACTCATGCTTTGTTGCTATTTTTTTATTCGCTTTGTTTCAATTGTTACTTTTACGCTCAGCGGAGCAACGCAACGAGTGCAATAATTGCAAGGCAAGCAGGTCCCGTTGTTTGGCTCGTAATGTGCCCAGCAAACCGCAGGTAAATGGCGCTGTCTCATATGCATGTGTGTGTGCGTGTGGATGCCCGTATGTGTGTCTTTATATAATTTAAAAGCAAAATGTGGCTATGGTGAATTACTGTAAGAGTTACTGTTATATTCAATTGCAGCATGTGCCACATGTAATTCTTTCATAATTGTTCATTATGAGTGCGCGCGGCAGGTGCAGTGAATATGAGTGTGAGTACGTTGGGAGCGTTCTTTTGGGGGGTTAAAGTCGTCGTTTCCTTCATTTTAATTATTGAGTTTGCTTGTTTAATATTTGTAACCTAGAGAGAATATATTAAGCTTGCCACGAAATTTGTAAGAGTCGAAAAGAAACGTTGCAGACTCTATATATTTTCCAACTGTAAGATCAATCTTTTAAATTTTCCCTTGGGATTTACCTTTCCTACTTCGCTTCCATAATATGCCGATCAATATATAAATTCCTTAGGTGTCAGTAACCTTTTTTTTTTTACATTTTAATAGATCAACGACCCTTGTGTTTGCCTTTAGCYAAGTCAACAACATTTGGCTCYTMTTTTATATTTTATGAGGCTAATGACCTCTTTGTTTACCTTTAGTCAAGTCAACAACCATTATTTCTATTTTATGGATTCAATGACCTTGTTGTTTACTCTTTATGGTCTCCTTTTTTTACCATTAGTGAAATCAGCAATCTTTTTGTTATATTTAATGAGGTCAATGACCCCTTTGTTTACCTTAAGTCAAGTCAGCAACATATGCTTACATTTTAAACGGTCAACAACACCTTTATTAACATTTTATGGGGTTTATGGACTATGGCCATCTTATAGACTTTTTTCTTTGGTCTATCAAATGTTTGTGGTATTTTCATCGGATGGAACAATACAGCCGTATGAGTTTTGAGGGTATGCTAAATTCAGTTCTTATCTGAGTCTGTTTCAGTATTTTTATTCGGGCTGTTTTTATAMCTGGCGCGTCCATAATCTGGCGTACAACCCTGGAGAGGAATTTTCACCTTCTTGGCCTAAGGCCGGAAGTTGTGAGTTGTTTGCGCCATATGTAAAAGAGTCGTGAATTACGCTCAGTAAACTTTCTCCCCTTGTGTGAACATCTGCACGTGGCTCCACCATCCCACATAATTAAAGTATCCAAATATGCTTTTTCATAGATCATACATTTATAGTGCTGCTTCTTATTTGCATATTAATCCAAAAGTAGCAGGACACWGCAGAGAAAAATAGCCTGTCCAAATGTTCATCGGTTCTTGAATTGCTCAGAGACGTCCTTTCCGATTTTTTTGATGTAGATGGTAGATGTAGCACAGCCGTATAGACTAAGCTCTTAACTCGTTATCCATCCCAGATACGTCTTAAGACCTGAGGTTGATACGGACTCAGCTGCAAGGAGTTGCTTCAGTGATGCCAAAYTTAATCTACAACTTATTAATCCAAACGGATTCCGAAAATACAGCCCTTGGTTGAACAACTGTCGTGAGAATTGTCGTGTAAGTTTGCTGGCGGGACGATTCCCCAAAACTCTTCAGTGAACTCAAGCGATTAAAACATTGTTAATTTTCATCGGTTTATGCCGATAATACTGTATTTCTTAAGACTGCACTTAATTTAACTCGACTTGATCTTCCTTCGACCACTATCTTAACTGTATTACTACAATGTATGCGCAGCCAGGACAACAAACTGATGTAGAGAATTCAGCGCATTATATTGGTGCTAAGCTTTAGCTAAAGGATGTACATTGCAGTCGTGGMRATTAAAAGATCAATGAGATAATAATATAAAGGCAGGTTCGGGTCGAAGCCAGAATGCGGCTCTGCGTTAAAATATATTAAGCGCAGCTGATGAGCGCCGCAGTTATTCCGCATGAAGTAGTCCCACTCGAGTCTAAAGGTGTACTTGTACCATATACTTACGCGCTTAACTATTTATTGGCGCAGTTATGCATATGAATTATAAGACACTAAACAGCTGGATGCGCAAGGCAGCACAAYGCAAAGGGCAGCAACGCATGCGATCGATGCTCAAATGCAAAAGGTTAAGCGCGCCAAACTCCTGCGGCAAACAGTGGCTCACTGTTTTGACTTGAAGGCATTCGCAGCACCGTTGGAGCGTACAGGTTCACTTGGGTGCTTAATTGGCGGCTCAGCAATTCTCATTGCTGGTAAGCGTAGGGTGTGTGTGTTCATTGGCAAAAACTAACAGTTASGCGCTYYRAGCATTGATTTGCTTATTTAAGCAGCGACTAAAGCTCAATCCCTTYCCACTTAATCACTTTTCTGCTACTWTGAAGCATCTGTCTGYCTCGCGGCCATTCTTGCCACTTGCGCCGCAGCACAGTGTCTTGTATTGTGGCTGAGCGCGCACAATATTATAGAAGTGAACAGTTGAAGCAAAAACWTTAAACATATTTCTATCAAACATTAGGTTGCATAGCTCGAACTGTAAGGTGTTATCTCCTGCTTGTTTTTGGGAAAGCTAACATGGTCCCTGGAGGATGGAGTCATGTGTGCAAGTGAGCAAAGTTTTCTGATCGCCATTCACGTGGGAGTGGCCAGAAACGATTCTTTTACATATGACTCAAGCAGCTCACGACTTCCGGTCTTTGACCAAGTATCCTCTGGGTAGCCTAAGAACATCCGTTCGAAGGTGAGCTAAAGTGAGAAGGCGAAACATTCCCTGCATAGGGTTGTGCGCTGGGTTTGGGACCCGCCACGTAAAAAAACCACCCCAATGACAACGCAACAACAGCCTCGGATGAGAGACCCCACTTTTGATTTATGGTCTTTTGCGCGTTGGCCACGTCGAATATCGCATTCGATGGAACGATGAGCTGTAGGAGATATACGACGACATTGACATAGTTCAGAGAATTAAAAGACAGCGGCTACGCTGGCTAGGTCATGTTGTCCGGATGGACGAAAACACTCCAGCTCTGAAAGTATTCGGCGCAGTTCCCGCAGAGGAAGAGAAAGACCTCCATTCCGTTGGAAGGACCAAGTGGAGAAGGACCTGGCTTCACTTGGAATATCTAATTGGCGCCACGTAGCGAAAAGAAGAAACGACTGGCGCGCTGTTGTTAACTCGGTGGTGTTTATTTTGGAAGTGTCTTATGATCTRTTCTAAAGGAGWCTGAGGYWACAWAAAKGACCGGCGTTTTAAGCTGTCCAAGTAAGATCCCTATTATAAAGGACCTCTCAACCTAACTTTACCGAACGGTTAACCTCGTAGGAGACTTAATTTGTCGGGTTATGAAAGGCGTGATGCATAAGTCCAAGTAGTGTACAGCTATCTTTATTTATGCCATAAGTTCTGTTACATGGTCAGAATTTAATAAAAATTAATCAATTGTTATTGAAGCGCTCCAAATCTGTTTTGGGCCTTCGACTGCTATTGTGTTCTCAAACTCGGACCACAAACTGTACTCCAGTGGATTCGAATCTGAGCTTTCAGATGGCCAATTATACGCAGCTAAGATAACAGGACTAATGCTTTCAAGCCTATTGGGTTCTTTCTTCTATAAAATGCAGCTGTTCAAACCATAAAATAGAGCCAAGGGATTTTGACTTGAAATTTCATGTATCCGTTTCAMTGTAAATCGCATCATCTACTATCTGTCATTGTCGATCTGCATTCTTGCCGCCATAAGTTAGTGTCCAAGCCACTTTATTGCAACTTTGCAACTTTTTTCGACAGTTAATTAAATGCTTGTCGGCCGACGCAGCAGTGCGCACAACAACAATATGCTGCGAGTCAATGAAGGGGTGGAGATCAACCGTTGGCGATATTTGTAATTACAACGCGCAACAAGCGCTAATTTGGGTGGTAAAGGCTGCGTTGCAAAAATTATAAAGAAGAAAAAAAAAGAAAAATGATAAGAAAGTATAAAAAGGAAAGTGAATTATACAAAAAGAACGAAATCCAGCTTTGAGATGGTTGCAAAATATGCAAAGTCTCTGGTTCTATTAAAATCCATTACAGTTTGGAAAAATATATCTTTTGGAGAGAAATTCTGAAAGAAAATTTAAAAATTTTGTTCGTAGTATACCTTTAAATTGAAAATTTCTACGCGGTCTCTGTCCTTCTTTTTTCTTCGGCATATTTTAACTTTAGGTGAATTTTTTGTTTTCGCATGGCCTTTACTGAATTCAGACTTTATCCATTCCAGTCACTGAATTAATCGAATGAAATGTTAATCTAGTCTGAATCGTGATTCCTTTTTTCTAAAGGCCCGTGTCACAACTGCTAAGTAGTTTGTTCTCTGTGAGCTTTTTTGGATTGAGTTCTATTTTAATAGAGTAATGCTTTTCAAATTTTAACTAAATTATTATTAATTTAGTTCAATAGATTTAAGGATGTAATGCAGCGACGGCATCTTCCATACAACAAATAGTCGGAATGCGAGGAATCTTGAGACATTCCTCAAATCTAACACATACGAATAGAGATCAAGATCTGCTGGCTAAATTTCCAGCTTGTTTAGTTAGTTCTCATATATCGGCAAATAGTCTTGTGCATATCACAAATCTGCTTTGCTGATTTATTTTTTTCCCCATCAGTTGACATGGTTACCTAAAGGTTTTTAAGCTTTGATCACGCAAAGGCGTCTAAGTTGTTAAACTTACATCATCAATGCCTATCGGAAAATGACCAGTAAGAGCGCTTACGATTGCGGCAAAGATAAACTTTGCTAAAGGTGAGAAGTTYATAAGATCTCCTACGATCTACTCTAGGATCTTGCGTTTAAAGATAGACGCTGCATTCTTTATCGGAAGCATGTCACCATTTTTATTATATTTATTTCGTAAGATTTTCGATTTCTAGTACACCGAACTATGATAATATCGTTAACAAATGTAGATTAAGAAAATAATATCATAATTCTTACACAGCAATTTAGTCGTGAATATTTTTAGTGTTTTCTTCTTTATAAACTCACTGTTTCTCGCTCTGTTTTCTGCCTCTGTTCTTCTCCTTATATCCTTTTGTTTTGTTTCACCTTTTAAAATTAAATCCAAAAACAGCTTTTGAAATAAAATTCTTTTGTGTTTTCAAGTCTCACGTGCTTTTATCTTCGATGAAAAGAATCGTTTAGAAGTCCTATATGTGTTTTTTAATCCTTACATTGACTTCCAAACTTCCTTGTAGTCCGCTAACACCATCGCTTTCCATTAGAAAGCCATCTTCTTCATGTTCTTAAGATGTTGGTCACTATATTTCCTTTTCACACCCTAAACAGGGTACATTAAGTTTACCACGAAGCTTGCAACAAAAGGAAACGTTGAAGATCCGATAACGTATATGTTGATATGGTCAATCTGGCAATTTGAGTCGATTTAGCAATGTCTGTCTGTATGTCCGTATATGCTCCAACTAGTGATTCAGTTTTTGAGATATCGCTTTGAAATTTTACAAATGCCCTTATTTCCCAAAGCTTCTACTCTTTTGTCAGAATTGTCGCTATCGGATCTGCATATATAGCATATAACTGTCATACAGGCTGAACGATCGGAATCAAGTGCTTGTATAGAAAACCTCGGTCCCAAGTAGTCYATGCTTCTATCAACTTTTCATCATCTACTAATAATCAGCAATCCTCTCAAATAGCAAAAATTTGCAATCTTTATCGATATTCCCTTCTCACACCCTTTAGCTTCCATTACGATTATCGATAAATCCTCGCAGCCTGGCTACATATAGATTTAAATTGAAATCAGTAAATTCCAAATAMATTCGACGAATATCGGCTCGCATAATCACAATACAACATCAAGTAACGACAATAACAATAATCTAAGCAACAACAACACTACAGATGAGCCTCATAAAAACAGGCAAAATGAAATACGAAAGTCGGCTGGCTGGCGCAGCATGATGTGCCGAGTATATTGATGAAATTCAATACTGTAAAATTGACGAAAACAATTGAATTGATTCGGGAACTGCATGAAAACAAAAAAATAACAGCAGCAACAATAAGATCTGCTTTATTGGCGCAAGCACGATAATAACAATCGGAGAAGAGCTGGATAGCTATGATAGTAAAAACCAAAAGGTGGTTGACGTTCGAATGTAACCGAAGTSTTTTTATCAGACGAAAATTTCTGTCGTATTTCGATTATGGAATTTCAGTCTCTTTTTAGTAACTATTTTATATTTAAGATTTCTSAAACTCCTTAGAAATTATTATTCTATAGAAACTAGTTATGTACTTCTATGGATCCACTTAGTTAAATTTTTGAACCTCAATAACCTGAACATACCAAGGATGCATGGTTTTGTTAGTAAATAGTTACATGGATGAACAGGAAGTTTTAGTCTGAAATAGTGATTTATTTGTGTCCATATCCCAGCTTACGCGAGGTGGCCTCAATCTCTATGTTATATGAAAATGTTAAGGTGTTTACTAGCCAATATATAGTACATGTCCTCTCCTTACCTCCGTAGTCCGCAAATCTACGCTTCATTAACTCACGACTACCAAATAAAGACTGTTCTGTCCCCTGGCGGTGAATTAGGGCTAAAGAAGACAATTTGTGATGATATTAAATTGAAGAAGACGAATTATCTGTTGTTTTATTTGCATCTGCTTAGGAGTGGCTCAGAAGCTTTCTCTCTCAGTATTTAATAGACAATCCTAAATTTCGTAGAACACTCATCCTGCTCAATGCTTTTTATGTCTCTCGAGGACTTCATGGGGTCTTCTTCGGCTTCACCAATCTCATTTTCCGACGTTAGGTGGTCTGCAGCATCGGCCTATGACTCGTAGGTCATGATCTTCACTTTCGTGAATTCGTACTTGATCTCTTCGGCACTTTTCGAAAACGATTCTATGGATTTCTTTGTTAGTATCATCAGAAACTGCATCTGGGCCTTTCTAGTCCCCAAATTTTGATTTGTCTCTGGCATTAACCGGCATCTGTGCATGACGTTGGCGCACCTGGATTGCTTAATACTTAGCACTCCCGTTCTAACCTATCGCCGGCATTAGGATGAACTTGAACCAAAGAAAAATTTACGATATGTATTCACCGGTTATTGTTTGATAGGCTTAGGTCTACGAAGTCTCAAGAAGAAAAATTCATTTAACTTTTTCAAAGGTTTAAGGTTCAGCATATGGCTACTTCGTAAGGAATGATGGTCATAAGCTTAGAAACATTACAGCGTTCTACCAAATGAAAGTGGAAGATCTAATTCTCTCGAGAAAAATTTAGCGTTTCACATTGAGAGTTTTAGTTTGAGGGTCATCTTCAGTTGGACCTTTGTTTAGAAAAKTAGACAGGAGGGCAAATTATATGGATCCACCAGTGGATAGAAAATAGAGAATTTCTCTGGGTGTCGAAGATTTTCAAACAATTTCTATGTCAAGGTGTTCTTTTTAAASTTATATCTTAACTAAAAATTTTTCTAGGCATCCGCTTAAGTTAAAAAGGAAGAAAGAAAAGCAAGATTCGCATTCTCCTTAATTTTTTGTTCGAAATATTTTTYTGAGATACCTATCGCCTTTCTTAAGGGGCTATTCTACTCTAGAAATAAAATTTTATCAGCCTTTTGAATTTTATTTATAAAAAAGAAACCAAAAATTTGTTTACTATACATWTTTTATGGTGTTTTTATTGATATCTTAAGAATACAGAAACAAAATTTTACAAAAAAAAAAAATATTTAAACTTAAAATAATTATAAGGGGGAGAGGGGGGAGAGACAGGTGAAAAAAAAATGGCGCATCCTGGTAACATTGCTACTGACTCTCCTGGTGGTCTGAAAAAAAAAAAATAAATCAAAAGAAATTCTGAATCAGTAAGGATGCTGTTATAGTCCCTATTTCCGGGAACACGATTTTTTTTTTTTTTTGAAAAATGTCGACTGCCTGAAAATTAAAATTATTTTTTATGCTTTTTTTGGAAATTCCTGAGTTTATTTTTAATATTTAAAACAAAGGAAAGAAAGATAAAGGATTTTATAAAGAAGGTTCGCACAAAATTTCAAGTAAATCGGTTGTATAGAACTTGAGATAATGCCGGTACCGTGTGGAAAAAGGTAGTTTCGAGAAAAACGCGTTTAAAAAAGTGAGTCTACCTACCTACCGGGCTGGGTATTGCGTCACTAAAGTAACTGTAGCTCTTAAAATAATTTTAATTTTTCAAAATACTTTGGAGGATATGTTCTTAAGGGTCTAAACTTTAAATATATGAAAAGAAATAGAATTTTTCAAAATTSTAGAATAGAATACCCCTTAATACTGCCAAAATGAAAGTTAAATGATACAAAGAAGAATAGTATCAGTTAAACACGGGTTTAACCCCAACAGACAAAAGGTAGAGTAGGCGTAGGAGGAGATTGTGTTGCAACAGCAGCAAGTTAGCGGCAACGACCGATCCATAATCGTAATAAAGAACAAAAAATACTTGAAACATCATACACAAGAATATTAACARCAAYAATAGCGAGAGTCATGCGCGGTAAWTGAAGGCACAATGAAAACTCAGCGGCGCGCCAAGCAGTTGCCAGAACTGAACGCTAAATGGGACATGACTATCCGAGTAGATGCAGAGGAAGTAGAGCAGCAGGCTAAAATGCTCGAAATTGTCTGCCAGAACGGGTGCGAAGGAACCCCATTGACCGGCGAAGACGAATTATTGGCGCGCGCACGTTTGCCCTCATAAAGTTTAAGACGCTTGCGAACTAGTTTTTCGTATTTCATTATATGCAGTCGTGAAATACGCAAAATTTTAAGCGAACTATATTTACGTCTCTAGATACCAATTACATATGTATATGTACCCCAGGAGATTGCTCTTATTACTGTGTTAAGTCATCATAGAACAGCTTTTTCCAAAAGATTTTATTGAACCTTTACCGAACGGACAATACTTGAATAGACACAAGTTCGGGTCTGTGTTGACGCCGCCCGCGCCTAATCTTTCCGATACATAGACCTTACTGTACTGGAAACGTTGAGAGTCGACAGTTTTTCTGCCATCTTGGAGACATTAGTAAACTCAGAGGAACAGTAAAGTCAGACTGCTTTAAAACTGGAGTTGATATCCTAATTTTTTTTTGTTTTTTGTAGTTTGCGAACGATTATGATGATATTATTTCCCATTGATAGCATCAAGGCTTCTGATGATAGCCGAACTACTTTGAAAATCACACACGAAGGAAAGACGAAATTGATTCGTGCTAACGTTGTTATAAAGATCCTCTATCTGTAAAGAACAGAAATGATGTCTCCTTCAATTTTCGATGACTCGTTCGAGCATTTCGACTGGTAACTGGCGAATGACACGAATGATAGCCTGAATCGAAGTGGTATTGTCCGCATAGACTCTTTACTTTACATTTTCCAACATTAAAAGTTCTAATGATATGATATCACATGATCTTGATGGCCAATCGACCAGCCCAAAACGTGAAATTATCTCCTCAACGAAGTGTTCTCTCAATAAATCCGTTGATTAATGCGATGTGTGTCAAATGGTTGGCTATCATGAAGAGATAACGGCCACCATTGGCAGTTACGCTCTCACCGGCATCAATTTTGAAGAAATGTTAACCAATGATTCCACCGGCCTAAAAATTACGCCAAACCATTGTTTTTCGCGATGAAAAGACAGCTCTTGACTCATTTCAGAAATGGACCTCATCGCTGAACAAAATTTGGTTCGAAAATATCGGATCTTCTTGGAACTTTTCGAGAGCCCATAGAGTGAAGCGATATCGTTTGGGAGGGTCATGCGAATTGGAGAAGGATTTTATAGCTCTGGTGCAAAAGAGTCAACGACAAGGTTCGAAAAAGTGTTGCAAAATACCATGCCTCTCAAACCTCTCACACAAACGCAAGGCTCCCCCAACTACATATTGCCTCAGCGCAATCGAACACGTTTCTCCCCAACCGCACAATTACATCGATAAAAATTATATATTCTCTGGTTTTATGTTCTCGGCGTGAATGAACCGAGCCGCAAGTAACATACGCCAAACAGAATGCTGTGCACATATTAACAGCCGCTCTATCTGGCGTCAGCGTAGCCATGCGCGTCGACTACAGCCGCCAACATAGCCGAACAGCATGTGCCTCACTGCGCTTGCCGAATGAGTGCAGAACAACCGCCTGACTTGCCCAGCTTTTCCACACAACATTTATGCTGTTGCTGCTGCTGATTTTGTTTTGGCTAGCTGGCTCTGCTGACTTAGCTTGCTTAGCTGTTTGGTTACTTTTGGGAGCGCGCATGCAGTGCAGTCTTCGTTTCGCCGTTATCCGCGTTGGTTCGTTGTCAAAGGTTTACTGATGACTGTCGTCGTGTTAGCGCATTGCTCCTCTCGAGTGCAGTGAGTGTTTTTATATATACATACACACCAACAAAGAGCACAGCCGCTGCTGTTGGTGACAGGTGCGTGTGTGTCAGCAACAAATAAAACATGGAAAAGGTGGAAAATAATTCTGAAAKAAATTTCAAACAATAATGCCGAAAAGTCGCGTAATTCTCGAGGAGTTTTTTTTTGTTTTTTTTGTTTTTTTTTTTTTTAATTTTTGAAGTTTTATCAGAAATCTCCTTGTCCAATATTTTTTATGTACGTTTTTTGTTGTTGTTTTTTGCCAGTAACTCGACGTAAAAGACCAGTGAAGCAGCAAAGAAGTAGCTAATCAGCCGGTGTGTCGCTTCAATCAGTTAGTCAGCAGTAAGTAGTGTTAAAAAATCTGTCATACTTTGAAGAAGCTCCGAAATTTGCTTAAAAAGTTGTGAATTTTATTTTGGTTATGGCATTGGCAGTCGAGTAAAGCATGTGGCTAATGAAAATTGTAAAAAGAGAAAATAAAGAAATTACTTTTCTAAAGCGTCGCACTGCACAACCGATTGACTCATCCTTCAGCTGAACTGTGGCGCGAATTTGTGGGAGAAAGCGTGCAAAGCGGCTGAAAAGCGGTTCAAAAAAAAAAAAAAAAAAAAAAAAAAAAAAAAAAAAAAAAAAAAAAAAAAAAAAAAAAAAAATTACGAATATGCATGTGTGTATGTATGTAAATATATTTCTATGTCCATTTTTTAGTTTTCACAACACTTTTCATAAGCACTTTTTGGGATGACCTCACTAGCAGCGACGACCGGCGTCTGTTGCTGCTTTTCGGCCTGTTTGGCATCACCACCCACTCACCATGCTCTCTTGCACTTTATTTATGCTTTAATTTTTTGTTGTTTTTATTTTTGTATTTTTAGCACGTTTATTGTCGCCGCTCGCTAGTATTGTCTTCTACAATATTTTTGCTGAAAATAAATTTTATTTAACATTTTAACATTCTATTTAGCACATTAGTTATATATTATATTGTTATATTATTGACACGACTATTGTTATTGTTGTCACATTATTTAATGCCGACTTTCATTATCCAGCACTTTAGCAGTGTTATGCTTAATTCATCTCTGCATATAATCACTGGCAGAGCGCGCAGCCGACTGCATGCGCTGACTCTAACAGCGCTGCTGTTAAAAATCAATAAAGGACTTTGGCAGCGCTCTCTATTTCTCTAACTTCGTATTGTATCACTCTCACAGCTGTTTGGAGCTCTTCGTAATATTAACGGCCCCTACATACGCCTACAATTACTAAAAATATTTCTCTCATATCTAGCATCTGCTAAAATTCTGTCTGCAACATTTGCATATTACGCTTTGCCAACTGTGTGGTCTAATGAGCCTTCTTTATGCCGCAATAATTTGTAACTATATATGTATGCACTCCAACCTTACTCAGGCTCATCCGTTTCTTATCGCTGACTGCCTTGTGCTCATTTACTTTCATCATAGCTCATCCCTTTCCACGTGCTTATAGGTTCTATTAAGCATGCAGCAATTTTGCTGCTGAGTTAAAGCTCCATTTGTCGGTGTGGTCTGACAGCCGCTTATTGCCGTWAATATATACGAACTCTTATATGTTAATGTGTTTTTTATATAGAAACATTTGTACGGATATGTCTACAACAGTCCCTGCCGAACATTTTACAGGTTGAGATTAGAGGGTTGGAATCTAAGTGTAACTATTATTCTCTTATTTTCTCCAAGAGCAGCAGACTTTGTAAAGAAAAAATATGATATTCTTAGAGCATAGTACGGAGAATAAGAATATCAAAAAAAAAAAAAAAAAAAAAAAAAAAAAAAAAAAAAAAAAAAAAAAAAAAAAAAAAAAAAAAAAAAACATACAAAAAATAATTTTTTGGCCACTGTAGACAAAAGTGTAAAAAAATCGTTAATGTAAACATCCACTAAGTTTTCGATTTAACATGCTTGGCAATCCAGCTTTTCTAAGAGTTTTTCGACGTGGGATAACGGTCGCTGTCAAAATAACAGCTGATGCTATTATTTTAATGTTTTTTCCTGCAGGGCTACCACTCCACACATTTTCAATACCTATGTGTATTCCTAGATGTAAGCCTTCTCTAATATAATTTGACAGTTTGCACAGCTCTATGTAAATAAATTCTCCACTCAAGCACCATTCAGCAATCAATTGTTTGTGAATATTCACAATTATGTTTGCTAAAGCGTGAAATTGTTAGTAATACCTGGATTTTGGTGGCYTCGCTGGTACTGTTAAGCTTCATATGTGAGCACCACTTATGGTTGCAGAGGTGTGCTTTTGGGATTTGACTTGTGCGTTTAATTGTATGCTGATTGTGATTGAAGTCTTAAAGACTAAGCTCTACGAAGTGTACCATATGTAAATTTAGAAATTGTATCCGTCGTACAGCATCAGTTTACATTATGAGGGATTTATTACATTTTATATGAGACGACCCGTACTTTTCCAAAGAAAAAACCCAGAAACTTCAAATTTAATGGCAAACATTTGTCATCTTTCGCAAGAAACTTTATTGCCATTTTTTTTTTTTTTTTTTTTTTGTTGCAGATTTTCTCTTTCAATCCTTTGACCGTGGGTACGTCTCAAATGATCCATTTGTTGAGACCTATTTTCGATCACTCGTTCGAGCATTTCGACTGACAACTAACGAATGACACGTGTGATATTTTACTCAAGACTTGAATCGAAGCGGAAGCCTACAGCAAAAAGTTTAGCGGTGTGATATCACATGGTCTTGCTGATTGGCCCTAAACGTGAAACTAACTGCTCACCAAACTGTTCTTTGTATTAGTGAAAGCTCCGAAATTTTTGTAATGCTTCGAAAATKTGCTAACTTTCAATATTTAAGTGAAAACGTATGTGTTTTCAGTGAAAGCTCGACCACATATTGAAAGCTTTCATAGTGAAGAGTCAGAATTTATTTCAATTTACTTTATTTAGGCATTCATTTCCAATATTATATTTCAACACTTTTAGCAGACTCAGGTATATACATATATAAGTAATAATGTGTGTGATTTTAGAGAAAGCACGAACATATGGTGAAAGCTTTCATAGTGAAAGGTGTAATTTACTTCAACTTGTTTTATTTAGACAAAATGTGTTGAGTATAAGTAAAATATTTTCTACAGGAAGAATATTTACAACGCCAATATCCTTCCATACTAAAAAGCTACTTATTTAAAGGTATTCTAAAGCTTTTACAATTTTAGTTAAGCTTAAATAGCATATTGCACAGCCTTTCAACTAAAATTCATATGGTTAAAGTTATTCGAAGATTATATTGACAAAAGCATCAAAGGTCTTTTTGAAAATTTCCGCAGCTTAACGAGTATTTATTGTTGTAAGCTTTGATGTGCGCTCTTATGGGTTAAGTTTGTAAAGTTTTTGAATTAATATTGTTCAATTATTGGTTTTTGTTCCGTACAGTTGTGACATAATTTTTACACAAAATAAGTTTTGACTGCACGAAAACTAATAGTGAAAGTTCTTTGGTTGAATTATTTTCAAAAATTTGATTTCGTTTTTCCAAGACACTAGAAATTTTTTCTAAAACTTTAAAATTTTTGTTTGTTTAGACACTGGACATTTTTGTAAAGCATGAAAATTAAAACCGCTGAATTCTAACTATTGCAACCAAAGCTCTAAGCACAACCTTTTGGAAGCACAAAAGCTCAGTAGCAGTTTTGTTCYAATTATTGTACGAAAGTTAGAAATRAGTTSGTTGYTATCAATGGAATGTCAACTTTTCTACAATGCAYAGGAAAGCTATAAAATACCAAGTTATRAGCTRAAAGCTTTCACTTTTWAAAAAAAWTTCTCTAAACCAGAAAATATTATTCKGAATATTATTTTACATTCTCTGACGAAAGCTGTGAAATATAAACTTGAAAGTTTTCACTTTTTCAAAAAAATTTCCCGGMACATTTTTAAAGTTTTCGAAAGCTCTGTTAAAAATACRTATATAGTCTGGGAAGTATTTAATATAGTTGTTATCAATGGACTGTCAACTTTTTTACAATGCATAGGAAAGCTATAAAATAYCAAGTTATAAGCTGAAAGCTTTCACTTTTWAAAAAAAWTTCTCTAAACCGGAGAATATTATTCTGAATATTATTTTACATTCTCTGACGAAAGCTGAAAKCTGTGAAATATAAACTTGAAAGTTTTCACTTTTTCAAAAAAATTTCACGGAACATTTTTAAAGTTTTCGAAAGCTCTGTTAAAAATACATATATAGTTTTAGAGGTCTTTAATAATACGAARAGAAGTATTCAAGCTTCGTGTTTAGTTGTTATTTTAGCTAATTTCGTGAATGCACAAAAGCTGCGTAGCAGTTGTATTCCAAATATTGTAAGAAAGTTAAAAATAAGTTCGCTGTTATCAATAATTCATTATCTAAYGAATACGAAAGCTGTAAAAAACAAAGCTGAAAGTTTTTTCACTGAACTAGAGAATTTTATTCTGAATATTCTTTAACATTCTCTGACTAAAACTGAGAGCTGTAAAAYATTAAGTTGAAAGCTTTCACGTTTTCAAAAAATTTCATTGAAAATTTTTAGAGCTTTCGAAAGCTCTGTGCAAAATTAATGTTTCTGGAGTCGTTAATATATGAATAAAAAAGTTAAAGCTTTTTAGGACATTTTCAAAAAATTGCATTGCACATTTTAAAAGCTTTCGAAAGTTTTACCAATAATATAGCTTTCTGGCAGTCTTTACCAATACGAAAAGAAGAATTAAAGCTCATAAGCTAATAGCATTTCTCCTAGTACACGCCGTTGTTACACCATCAACACTACACAACACTTCCTTAGCTGCGGTAATAAAGCGCCACAAAAGTCCAGCCGCATTGCGAAAGCGCAGTGCATAAAAAGCGCGGAGGCAGAATTGAATGTTTGAAGATTTGAAGTTGTTCATGTCGAGTTACTACAAATAAGCGCTTCCGTTGAGCAAGAAATTGCCTTTTTGGACTACTTACACACTTCACTTTTTCTGTATTTGTGAATGTGTATGTGCATATTCGCTTTTCTTTATTACTGCTTTGTTGTTTGTTTCCTTCCACTTTTCGCTTTTTTGAGTTGATAAGCGTTTTTATGTTGCGAGCATTCTCTCAAATCCGTCTTGTAAGACTTGGTGACTGCTGCGGCGTTTCGCTTTATTTATGTTTTCTCTTCGCCGAAGGAAGACCAGTGGGGTGGAGCACACATTTAATGATACAGATTAAGTTATATATATATATGTATGTCTGTATATTTCTAATAAAAGTTGGCAAACATGAAGGCGTGCATAATTGATGCCTTAACTAATATTAGGTTATTTCGTAAAGCGGTTTTCATGACTACATAATTGCATGAGAACTAAGCGGATATTATGTTTGGGTAAAACATTTTGTTGTTGTGCCTTTAATAACTAATTTAAAGAGGAATTAGATTTRGAGTTTGTAACTCTTGAAGCATACACAACTCGTAGCAAGAGGAGATGCGTTCATTGTGCCGGAAAGTTGAACTGAAAATATAGCATTTTATAAAATATCTGTAAGACCCGTTAAAGTAATAAAAAAAAAAAAAACTGGATGATCCCATTACCATAGTTAACGTCTAGATTCACCTTTGAAAAGACCGTTTCCTTCATGAACTTAAGTTAATTTCCTTAGTAAGATGAGCGAACAATAAAATTTACTAATGTGGTAGAACAGTTTGAGGAAAAAGGAAGGCCTCAAGGCTAAATATGTCTGACGTTGCTTATAATGACTTGGTGGCAAAAATTTTGTCCCAAAGTAGTCCCAATTTAGTCCTTTGATGAATCAGCCTCAATATCTGCGTCATAACTCTCTTAATACTATATCTGACTAAGCTCGGGCTGGCCACCAAGAACTACTGCTTGGCCAACTAATGAGATGCCTATCTGTGAATTTTCAATAAGCAGTCCCTGGCCAAGATCAACAAGAAASGTGGGTCGGGATTAAAATATCTGAAACATCCTATGAACCTTCGGTGACGAGATGAGTAGATGTCGCTTCGAAATAATCATCTACGATCCCGAAGCGGTGCTTCGAGAGAACTCCTAGCTATGAGAGGTTAGATAAAAAATCTCAAATTTCTAATCTCAGCCGGGGTCGAAGTTGCCGGATATTGAAGAGTCTACGAAGTTGTAGGTTAGCTGTAAATAACAAATAAGTAGCCCCCGACCAAGGGCACAGCACAGACKGCAAATCAAGCAAGCATTCGTTGCTATTCGTTCGTAAGACTGCGATTTGGAAACGTTCAACTCGGGCTGACGCACATGGCATTCTGTTATCTCAGCATGCTAAAGTGACATTTTGTTGAAACGGCTTTCMAGGTTATATAACCGGTGCMTCCGTGGCAGAACTTCAAGAAAGTKTGACGTTACGTCGCCTTTAGGTTGGTCGTAAGGTTTCGTGTCAACCTCGTTATTTCGTGGSCTGTCTAAAACACTGGAGGCGTGGCTTCCKTCTAWCACAATATGATCGATTTGGTTGGTGGCTTTTTGAAACTAATACTAAAAACCTAATAACCATATTTCGGGCCCGACAAAGTCGATCAGCCTCAACCCAATTGGGAATGTTTCATTATGGAGCCTTAATTTGCCGATCGTTGTTCTAAAGATAACTTCTTTGCTCCCCTGATGGTAAAGKCACCAAGCACGATTTTGATATCGTGGCAACTCTAAGCATTTTGAAGTTCGCGCAGAGGTAAAAACATTTATTTTTTAAGGTTTTAAGATTGCAAAGACAGTTACAGCGTTACCATTATCGCTATTTCATATATATTGTGTGTTCGCTACGCCACTCTCGAATTCTACACTTACCGAATACAGTTGGTATAGCAGGAGCAGTGTTAGAGTTTCTGGCAGTCTTATTTTTTCTTTCTAATATACAGTGCCTTATCTARCGAACCAATTTAATCTCTGTTTGCTGTCAATTGAGGTCTAAGAAAATTGAAAACCATACATTACCTTGAAAACGAAAATAATTTCAGTCCAGGCTTGTCACACCAACGTGTGACTATGACTGAACTTTTCACAAACTTTTCTTACTCTTTCACAGCTTCCCACGCAACTCCGACCAACACAATTTYCTCAATGCCACAGCATTCACTTAAGCCTTTAGGCATGTGGAATTCTTTCTGCAAGCTGCCACTTTGCGTTTTCGCCGCTTTAAAACTTTTAGCCAACTTATTTAGACTTCTTTTTGTAAAAAAAAAGTTTTGTTACAGTTCTTTTATTTATTTTTTTTTTTCTAATTCTTTTAATTTTCGTTGCAAGCTGTCATATTTCATTCCACGCCGCTGTAACTTGCCTAAAAGAGCGCAGCAAAAATTTTCCATGCGCTTTCAAATTTTTTGTCACCAATGTTTTCTTTTGGTGTTGTGACATATGTCGTGTTTTAACCTTTAATTTCTGCTTGTTATGTTGAGTGCAACACCTTCTGCTTTCGCATGCTCTTTCGTATCTTTGTTGTCTGCAAAGTCACCTTACTGCCTTATGCATTCCTTTATAAAGAAGCACCGGCCCTCCATAGACATAATAGTTGACACCGTTAGACTAAGTTTTGTTGACTGGTGCGAGAAAAATGCTCCGGTACTGAAGAGGTTTTATAATTTTCAAGTTACCCAAGTATTATGGCTGATGTTTTCTTGTGTTAGAAACAGATTGGTTTGTTAAAAAGTGTCATAAAACCGTGAGCAATTAAAGTCAGGAAAATTCAGCCAGCAATTTTATACGTTGTCGGGACTTAAACGCATCACCTTGTGATAGTAACACACGTTCAGACAGCTTTCCTGCAGCTGCTGCCATAGTGAGCTTCAGTGATAAAAGAATTGACTAATAAATAAAGTAACTCTGATTATAACTTTAACCACAAAAGTGTTCTTGAGGCTCGATGTGTCATATAAATATTCAGAAACATATTAAATCGCTGTGCAAATTAAAAAGGTGTAGAGCCATTTAATAATTAGAAATGAAAGTAAATCGAACCATRAAGTCTTTAAATTTTACCCATGGAACTCAGTGATTTCAAATACCCAAATGTTTCGTGCTTGAAAACATTATTTAGACGTCCCACATTCATTGTTTTCGGTGCCTATTTAACGGTTCTTGTTGCTAAAAGCTCGCATGACATTTATTAAGTCTGAGTGCATCAGGAGTCCCTCTTGTATATTGGAAGTTTTTTGTTGATGTGTATTTGTTGTCCAACAGCGGTAAAACTTAAAACCTTCATGCCCCACTGAGGGTTAGATTTGACTACAGAATTTGTGGTTTAAATTCGAATGGGGAACATTTTTGTTTGTTCCACCGACACATATTTACATATCGTASATTTAAATCAATTTTATTAAAATTTCTTCTTTGTAAATATTTTTCAGTTTATTTCAGGTGGCAACGTAGGAACAGTTATTTTTTGTTTCTACATAATTTAAGATTTTAAAAGTATTTAAAATTTCGTATTAAATGTTTATTATTCTATATTAAAAAAAAATCAACCAGGTGGCAATGCCATGATGTTTTTTGTATTTCAAAGTTTGAATATTTCAAGTTGTGCTGGAAGCTTGCAGTATCCCGCTATTTAATATTTTCTACACAAGCTGTAACGCATATTTCAATAAAAAAATTTAATTAGGTGGCAACATTAAAAACACTATTTTATATGTTTTTATATTTTTGTATAATTCAAGATTTCAAAGTTTTTAATATTTGAAGTTACACTGGAAACTTGCAGGTTGTTTCATATTTAAAAAAATCTACCATGTGGCAACTCGAAATTTTTCCGTTTAAGAGTTACCCCACACATTTCTATAAAAGTGTTATTTTTTAAATCTTTTGCGTTGGGTCAATTGAAAATATAAAAAAAAATTAATTAATTCGGTGGCAACACATATTATATGTATTGTTTTTATAATTCACGCCTTTGAAATTAATTACTAATTCAAGCTATACGACAAACTTTGAAACTGTTTTAACATACATATGTATATACCAAAAATTAAATCTGGTGGCAATACAAAAACAATTTTTCACAATATTTAGCATTG
This sequence comes from Bactrocera latifrons, assembly GCF_001853355.1. Lineage (NCBI taxonomy): Eukaryota > Metazoa > Arthropoda > Insecta > Diptera > Tephritidae > Bactrocera > Bactrocera latifrons. Next base: position 98,077 of record NW_017535930.1, on the reverse strand, counting down.
CCTTAACTGTCTTCTAAGCATAGCAGGTCCAACTGCCAATTTTTTTACTGTTGTATGTTCTTCTGCATAAACTATTTTATATATATTTTATCACACTTATACGATTGTATATATGTAAGCATATGCATAATATTGAGTTGCATATTCATGGCTATACACCCACATAGAATATATAAGTTAAATGCCAGGGTACTTATCACCGCAAAGAATGCGGCAGTGGTCACCTAAAATCCAACATACACACAAGTTAGCTGCTGCTTGTTCTTTTGTGCCAACAAAGCCATGCAGCTACCGAGTTCTTTTATGTAAGTCACAGCAGGAAATCTCTTTTCCACAGCATTCCATACAATTCTAGTGATTCAAGCATTAACAAACGCTTGTTACTTCTGCTGAAGCTGCTACAACTACTGTTGTTGTTGTTTTAGCTGCGAATGTTAGTTAAGCAACAGCATGGTAACTTCAAGCGCTTSCTTGCAGTTGCTGTTTCCAAGCATATATTGAATACCTCTTCCAACATTTAAGCATTCCTCCGTCTCCATGCAGGCTCCCAATGCCAYCTAATCACCGCGTGTATGTAGTTGTTGTTGTGCATGCATTTTTTTCTTCTTGTAGTTCTTCTAGTGGTGCTAYTGCTATTGCTGACACCGCCACCGCGGCCACAAGTCGTTAGTGTGTGGTTTATAGAGCAGCGCGCGTACAGCATTCAGCGGATACTTCTAAGCTTCTTCGTCATCTTCGCGGTTAGCTGCTTGTAGCTTGTATAACTGACTTGCAGCTTCTATAGCTGGTTTGCATCTTTTGTTCTTTGAAATTCTTGACGCTTTTTTCTAACTGCCCCTGCTTCCCTTTTCCGTGTTCGCGCATTAAACGCGGGATATTCAAGTCGCTGGAAACTTGTTGGTGTCTGGTTRTGGTCCACTGTCTTCAATCTGCTTATGGGTGCAATGAACGTGTTCGCTTGCATAACGAATTTTTCACKWTCTCTTGGGCGTTGCACCCGCATATCGATTTACTGTGACTATATTTTTATAGAATTTGATATGATGGATATAGAAAGAAATCTACTAAGTGTTAAAGTGCTAGCATTTCTAATAGAATGACTTGAGAATTATTACAATTTTTTTCTATAAATATTTTTCTGAACACTAAAGTTATCGGTTATTCTGAGCTTGGCTTCTAAGAGCTGAGATCTTTATGATCGTTATCATTTAGACAATTTTCAGGATGCTGACTTCGAATTTTTATTGGGGATGTTTCTTTTGTACCCACCATTCAAATTTATCAATGTCAACTAGGCATAGCTTCTCATTTCTCCTATGGAAGTGGTAAAGATAGGAACATTTTTTCTGTTTTGACTCGACAAGCTCCATTTTCTTTATCTATTGCTTTATTGCGCTGCTTGGGATTTCAGTTTATCATCTGCGATTATGCGAAATAAGCAAGAAATTTGTAATTATCAAGGTTACGTCATGTTAGGTTAAGAGGTCAATCATAAAAGTGATCTCAATTGGACAGTTAAGAAAGTCGGTTCGGTGTGTTACAAAAAGGTTATATATTATATAATAGATCTAAGGCTCTAGAATCAGCTTGSAGCCGATCACAAATTTGTTGATACTACCATAGTCAGGYCATGCATCCTGGTTCGCCGAAGSTAAGATTTCCSRGGTGCTTTATCCTAAGTTTGGCAATGGCTGGACTATTCAAAAGAAACTACCTCGATTATCTCACCTAAGCTTCCTCCATACATCATTGATAACTTATAACATAAATGTCTATTGTAACTAGTCAGAAATTCTATTAATGCGGAGGGATAAGATCGAGCAAGGACAGGTAGTTMAGAAAAWCTCATGTGTWGTGAGTCGCAGCCGTGCAGGAGCGSGTAGYCRACCRTCCATTGGTCCAGTGCTGAAACGCAAGATGCAAATGGACGTTCAACTCGGTCCCATTCCAAAGCGATGCAAAGCAAAGCGGATAAGTGTGCCTCCTCTTATGATTATTAGTTAAAAAAAGTTAGTTCCTTGGCYTTGCAGTTGCCAGCGATTCCACTAAGACTAGATACCAAAACAAGTCTGATGTTGAAAGTATTTCCGCTCTAGTGGCGGAGTAAATGCTCACTCCCTAGAAAGAGTCGGCATTTCGTAGTAGTCTCTGGTATACAATTATCATTAATTGGGTATGACGTCATTAAAGCTGTTTAAAAGGACGATTTCTSCATCGCTGCTTTGTTACGAGGATTCTATTAATATCATTAAATTTCCGCGTTTGGACCCTACGACTATCATTGCGACCGCAACATGATAGCGCTGACCAAGCATTAGTGTGATGCCATGACAACATAAGTTTGTGTAAGTTTGTGTGGCTGTATGGGTGAGTGTTTGAGTTTTTAACAAAAAAACATTTAATGACCAAACGCGCGTTTGCAATTGAAGTTGAATAGATTTTGTTGCGGCATTGCGTGCTTGGCGGCAGGTAGGGACTGTTTATGGCCAACGCAAGATCGATAAATTCTAAGCGCTTGACATAAATATAGTTACAGCAGTAGTGCCATTAGTGTATCGTTAACGTCGCAATTGTGGCGTTTAGAAATGCTCCTTTTCTGTTTGTCATAAAACACTGCAACAATAGCAACAACAGGCCAACACAGTTAAGTGAAAGGTTCTTAAAGTATGCGCCACAAACTATGAATAATGTGAAGCTGAGGGAATTTACTTTCTCATAACTTTTTTTTTTTTTTGTAGTTTGCAAATTGTGTTGCTGTAATTAAATGAAATTGGTTGGCAATCATCCGGAATTGCATAATTCTTCTGCGTAGGGCAATAAAGTACAACTCGTGCGAACTGTTTGAAGATGTAATAAATGGAGGTCAAGTGAATAAGGCAGCTTTTACTGAGCGGAAATTTTACTCGGAATATTATCGTAATCACCTCAGTTACTTTAATGCTAAATCTCTTAGTGGTAGTAAAGCTTTAAAAATCGATTTTAATATAATTTCCGAGCGAAGATTATAAAAATATCCTTAAAAATATTACTCCGAAAATTAAWTTTACTCCGAAATTTGTATTTTTCACATTACTTCAAATAACAATGCATTCTTCAAACTTTTACATATTTCCGCAAATTCAAAGAACTCCGAAATTTTTTAAATGTTATAAATTTGTTTGTAACTAGGGGCCTTTAAAGTCGATGTGCCTCAGAGAAAATGAATAAAAAAAACTAAAATAAATATTACTCCGAATATTTAATTTACTCCGAAATATACATACCAAAAAGTTCATAAATATCATTTTATTAACTTATTTTCGTACATTTGATGAACTGCGAAAAGTCCTCGATGACTTAAAGTTCATCATACATACATACATACATATGCATATGTACATATATGTATATAGGGAAAAATATATAATAAATATAACCAAAATTTTAMTTTACTCCGAAATTTACATTCCAAAAAGTTCATCAAGATCAATTTTACTTTACTGCGAATAATAATGCATTTTTAAACTTATTTCAGTCAATTTAATAAACTCCGAAAAGTCGTCGATGATTTGTTAATAATCTTATTAAAAACTTTTATAATTTGCTATTAACTTAGAGCTTAAATTAATGAAAAATTGTGAATAAATATTACTCCGAAAATGAAATTTATTCCGACATTTGTGTACCAAAATATTTACTTCAATTAATTTTACTTTACTCCGAATTAATAATGCATCTTTAAGCTTAACCTCCAAAATTCGTAAATTTTTTCAAATGCCGTTTATCTGTAGAGCCTTTCAAAATCGGTGCTGATATTTAGTAAAAAATCGATCATAAATATTACTCCGTAAATTTAATTTACTCCGACATTTTTACTCCGAAAATTTTCTTTGATAATTCGTACTACGAATAATAATATATTTCTAAGCTTACACTATTACTTACTTCCTTAAATTGAATAAACTCYGAAAACTTGTCGATATTATGATATTTTCATCCCACAGTTTAATATAAAGTTTAGGATTTATACGATAGCTAATAATTTTCAAAGAACCCGGTAATCATTTTCTCCTAAAGCTTGTTTAACTCCAAAATTGCCTTTAACTTTGAGAAAGAATATCTGACTCCCAAAGTCTTAATATTATATTATGTAACTAGTAAAACGTAATGAATAGTTCCAACATCATATTGAGAAAATCTGATTTAACTCCGAAAAAAGTGACAAGTTAAAGAATATACCTTCTCAAAGCAACTAATAGTGCTTTTATGAAATAAGATTTCACTTGCAAACATAAAAACTTATGAATAATATCAATAATAATTAATTTACAGGCATAGTTCCTATTATTTACTCCGAAGATCAGTTTAAATTATATTATTCTGAGTTCCATTTGACCCGGAAATTAGTTTTTGAGAGACTTGTAAAKGGAAATAATTTCAATTAAGAGCTGAAAAAGTTTTCGGAATGAAAACAAAATTTCGGAGTTTTTCGGAATAAAAATGTCAACTTCAAAATTGTATTTGTAAAAATGTTACATGTAAATATGTATGATTTAAGTATCTTTAGRGAAAATTTTCACGTACGCTCAGTTAAGAGAATTTATTTACATATTTTATTTAGAAAAACTTAATAAATGCCGTTACACTGCATGATTTGAGCATATATTGAATTAATTATAAGTACGAAAGTTAATTTATTGCAAGCTCCACCTGAAAATGAAAAAAAATGCACGCCGGCAAATTGGTGCGCCGCTGCTAGTCCATCAGTTGGCTTCACAGTCGTTTCAAGTCGTTTGCGTGCAAAGGGTGAAAAAATAGAAACAATAAAAAAATGTATTGATATGRCATACATATGTATGTGTGTGTATTTTTACATATATATACGCGCACTTATTTCTCAAGCTTATGGTGCATTCAGGCTCATTTCAAGCCGCCGCCGTTCGCCATGTGTGTTCAGCGATACCAACAAKAATTTTATGATTAAAACATATATTAATATGTATGCGTATTTATGTATGTGTGCKCGTAGAGGGTAATATAGCAAAGTATGAAAACATATGATACTCATTTTGCAAACAAAAAATGCGCACCGACATAATATTAGTTCGAAAATTGTGGGATTGTGCAGGTAGCCAAAAAAAAAGTTCAAACTCTGCATAAGTTGGTTGAAAATATTATACAAGAGACAAGCCTTAATCCAATAATTGCAAGAAAAGTTTTATCAAATTTCTAAAAATAAAGCCTCCACTTGCTTTCTTGAAATTTTTTTATTTTGAACTATAATTCCAGCAACTCCCKCCAATTTCCTGGAATATTGCCYAAAGATCGGTCAACCTGCTCAACAYAAYAAATATGTAGGAAACCATCTCTATGCCTAAAAAGCGAATGGCTCAGATAMGTGATCACAATTGGTATCTTTAAAGTCCATACGTTAAACCTATATTTTACACAATCTCTATAATTGGTATGTACTGTAATGGCTAATGAGGACTGATGTTACTGTATTTCCAAGGAATTTACTACAAATTTATTTGTTTTTAAACATTGTTGAGAAGAATTTTGGAAGTACTAACCTAACTAATAGCWATTCATTCTTTTAATTACTCTAAAAACTAAATTGCGAATAAAATTTAATTAAAATTTATAGATTTTATTAACACATAAAGAACTGGTATAAGTCGCTTAAACTGGTATAATAAAATTAAAGCAATCTGGTTCGTGTGAAACCTTCTGGGTATGTGAAAACTAAAAATTGGTATAAACATTAAATTTTTTTAAATCACCTAAACTGGTCTAATTAAACATATATAAAATAAAAAGAAATTATG
>NW_017535930.1:80546-92100 GCF_001853355.1 Bactrocera latifrons | reverse complement strand
GATTTATACAATTAAGTAATTTATTTAATTTTATATTTTTAATTTTGTTTAAAACACAAAGCAAGTATATTAATATTTTTGCAATTATTATTTCTTCTCTTAATCTGTAATTAATTTCGTTTTTGTTCATTTTATGCCACATTTCTGTTTTTAACAAGCAATTTGTTTTGTAATAAGCTGCCACAGCTGTTGACACCTAGTCTCTCTCTGTCAATATAGTCTGTATATATAAAAATGAAAAAATATCTCTCAATATATGTCTATGCAAAACATAATATATTTATATATTTTCACATATTTTCCATCAATATTCGCTTATCACTTTCACTATTTAATCTTTTTGTTTTTCCTTTCATTGCCTTTCGCTTGAGTTCATTTTACATTTTGTGATAATAAAATTAATAATAAATATCACCAATTATTTTCTCATACGTATTGCTTGTTTTGGTTTTTACAATAATAATTATCGCAACCGCACTTCATTCGATTGATCCATTAAAAATTATTGTAATGAATTCGGTGTTCACCACTTAATTGAACCATTCAAAAGAGAATTTTCTTTTTCTATCATAATTACTTTTCCAATTTGATTGCATATGTGTTTTTTTTAATATATTTTTTTTTTTTTTCAAATATATAATTGTGAAAAATTCTCTCTCTATGAAAAAGTTGAAGTTAATTCTCAGACGACCGAAAAAGCCACATAAATAAAGAGTTATTTAGGAAAATCGTAATCCAAAGCGAAAACATATAAACTTAATCTTATATTTTTATAAGTTGGGAGAAACTAATTCAGAGTCATGCAGAGGGACGTTAATTGTGTGCACAGGGTATAAGGGGCTAGAGTCAGATGGTCTATCCGTTAGTCCAATTATCGATGACTCGTTCGAGCATTTCGACTGGTAATTGTCGAATGACACGCAGGATTTTTTGTTTCAATCGAAGCGAGATTATTCGCATTGGCTTTAGACTTTACAAAAAAAAAAAAAGTCTAGCCGTGTGATATCATACGATCTTAGCTTGGATCGACCGGCCCAAAACGTGAAATTTTCTATACACCGCAATGTTCTCCCAATAAATATTCATTGACTGACGCAATGTGTAGGAAGTGGCGCCGTCTTGTTGAAACTAAATGTCGTAGAGGTTGCGGGCTTCAATTTTAGGCATCAAATAGTCGATATACCAATGATTCCACCGGCTCAAAAACGACAATAAACCGTTGTTTTTTCAGGATGAAATGACAGTTCTTGAATCTCTTCAGCTTACTTTTCGTTCCAAATGCGGGAATTTTATTTGTTTACATACCAATTGAACCAAAAATGAGCCTCATTGCTGTACAATATTTGGCATTGGATCTTGGAATTTGTGAAGAGCCTTTTCACCTTGACCGATATTTTTGTTATACGGTTAGACGTCCAGATAACCACAAGAAGCAAATATGAAAAGGCACTATCAAATTTCGCCATTCTTAGATGAGAGGTGTAAATCATTGAAAGCAGTAAGTTCTTTTTGGATATTTCCACTGATTCAACATAATAGATCCTACCGAGTGTAGGAGTGGTGCAAGTCCGATTTTGTAGCTTTTCGAACTTTATCACAAGAATATCAAGTGTTGATGTTGTTTAGTTCATACTTATCGAATAATTGCGCAGATATGAGGTTTCAATTAGAAGTGGACGATGCCACGCCTACTGATGTATTTTATATGGATTACATTGAAGCCTGCTTTACTATTTCTCTATATGGTTAATGTTTCCGAAACTTTTCTAGGAATGGTTAACGGGTTTAGGTATTGTATAAGGAGTTGGCGTGTTTATTATCTACTTTTGCCGATACTGAGACTCTATGACGACATGCTAGAAATAAAGACTTCCACTAAATTTGTTTCATATAACTTTACTAGTTTATGAGACATGTAGTATACTGCTCACAGAACATTATCAGTGTTCACGTATCCAAAATTTGTAAAAAATAATGTTAATTAAAAGTTTTTTAACCAAAAACAAATGCCACAAAAATTTGATCACTCCGAAAAACTCCGAAAGTTTCCGAAATTCCTAAATTACTAATTTTCCAACTAGAAGTATTCAATCAGCGAGAATATACTCGCCTCTTCTGGTTCATATATAAATTTTAATCTCAGACGATGAAAGAGAGGCATACCGATGCAAGATGCTTCGCGTGCCACGCCTGTCGACTGCTGGAATTGCACAAATATTTTTGCTCCCTACTTACTTGAAGTGACTAAAAATACTATTAGCAGTAACAACAACAAGCGAAAAGATTTTTTAATGGTGCGCCCATTAAAAGCAAGTGGCAATATTGTCAAATGTGGCACGTGACTCACACTAAATTGCGCACAGCGCAAAAAATTGGCACCTCACATCGACGGAGTTCATCGAAGGCAGCGGCAATGGAAAGCAGCCAAGCTTAGAACTTATTGTTGTTGGTATTTTGAAAAAACTAGCGAATAAAATGTATATTATTATTCGAAAAGCCTAATGAAAAATGCAATTTCTATATATTATTATATTATACAAATAAAACAATCTTCAAATAGTTTAAGTGCTCCTTTTAAAACGCAATACACATATATTTTGAAAATATTTTTTGCTCCGAAACTTTTCGGAATTAAGTATTTATTGCCATTATGAAAATATGGTCGGTAATAAATGTAATCCCGTAGAATATTATTACCCGAAAAGCCTAATAATAATACAATTTCTATATATTAATTAAACTTTTAATAATTTGAGCATTGGTAGCACTCATTTTCTTATAAATTGAATATGAGGTTCAACAATTTGGTTTTACCAATGGAGTCCGAACTACGTAGTGTGAACACTCTTGAGTTAATTTAACAAAACTTATGCTCGAAAAAGCATAATTATCTTTTAAAAATAAATTTTTAAACTTCATATATGTATATAAAGTTAATACTCCGAAATTTAGGAGTTGACTCCGAAAACTAGAATTTTAATTATCTTTTAGAAATCAATTTTTTAACTTCAGATTTAAAAAATAAATACTCCCAAAATTAATAGTTGACTGCGAAAACACAGACTTCATCTAGCAATAAATTTGTAAACCAAAATCACACAAAACCGTTTAAAATTCATAATAGAACTAAGAATACGCACACATATATGAAGAGGACCAAACCTTGTCTATCTGCCTTTAATGCGTCACATCTCTGTTCACTTCATTAGAACTTTCTATTCCTTTGGCAGAAAACTTACTTGTAAAAGCAATAATAAATTTATCCACTTAAGTAGACACGGTCTTGAAACTGAATAGGGCATAATGTTATTATTTTATCTCAAGTAGATTACGACAGTCTAAGTTATTTATTCCAGTTGTTTATACGGGTAGCCACTCTCTATTTATCCTCATGAATACAATAGTCGTAGTGGTTATGAGAGCTTAATATTTAAGCTCTCTTCTTATAATCTTATCTTCCCATGCCTTGAAGCTCACATATTTATGGTAGCAATTTCCAATTGATATGAAGTAATTTTTTCGCTCTTCAATTTTATCTAAATTTAGTCTCTCTGAAATATGCTATTGCTTTCTTTAGATCTTCATATCAAATAACTGTTGTCAACATATTGTTGAAACACACATGTCAATACATTTCGGCACATATTCTAGTTTCCGGCTGCAATGGCATTGTTCTACTCAACATTTCCAATTAAGTGAACAAATCTAGACATAATACAAATTCAATTTCATGAAATTCTATTTTCATAATTATGTTTTCTCTTATTTTCATTCAATTGCAGGTAACGAATGAAGTACTGTTATGCATTTGATTTTAGTTGAACGGATTATGCTCTGCTTGAAAGAAAAAAGTAAGCGAAGATAAAATGCATTTTATTGATTCTAATTAAGAAGAGAGTAGAAATTTGTGAACATTTATTTAAACAAAGTAAAGAAATTGGGTAAATGTTTAATTGCTCAGGTAGTTAATAGACCGCCATCTAAGAAATGCGATGACCGAAACGATGAGTAGGTCCTTGAAGCCACTACGCCGGGGCCTTAAATATGGTTACTTGTAGAGCTAGATTCCAGCATAGGAAAATTCACCAAGCTACCTGGCTGCTTTCGGATCGAAATGCTGCTAACCAGATCGATCATGTTGTGACAGATGGAAGACAAGTCGTTTGACTTGGACCACCATCTTGTTGGTAACCGGAGCATAATCGTGTACAACCTGCTGAGGTAATCTAGTGACTAATGCCTAGATCATAACGAAATTATGGAGGGAACACTTCTCCAATCTGCAGAATGGCAGTGAAGGTATAACACTAGGATATGGTGAACCCGATTGCCCAATCGATGACGATGGAGCAGAGGTTCCATTGCCGATCATGAAGAAGTACAATAACACTTACCCTTCTGAAGAACAACAAAGCGCAGAGAGTTGATGGATGGTCGGATGGTCGGATGAAAGCCGGCCCGATGATTGGGACCCAAGAGTGATCTGCCCAATCCATAAAATTTGATCCACGCCAATTACCATGGACCTCCTTAATATCGCATCTAAAATTTTATCGAGTGTGGCTTTAGAACTGGAAATCTACTATCGATCAGTGTTTCACTATACGCCAAACCTTGGAAAAAACCCACGAAAAACTGACGTTGACCAACATCAAAAGCTCCGTCAATATCGGACCTCTCCGAGCCGTTTGCTACAATCTGGCATTACTAAAACCCAGTAGGTCTATGGAAGACCTAACCTTACGTTATCTAACTCTGAGAATCACTACTAACGAATGCCATATCTTCATTCACAATACGAATTCTTTGGACAATAAGAGCCATATAGAAAAGAGTTACATGTTTTTAGGCTTTCCGTGGTTAAGAATTGAACGCAATACTTAAAAAGTGGCAGTTACGTACTTGATTTTGGCAAGCAGTTGAAATTAACTGTTATTTGAGACCATTTTGAATTGGCTGCAAGTTAATAAATCGAACTCGGCACCAACAGACATTCTATGCTGAAGTATTGTATGTGCAACTCATTGACGCAAAGTCCACAAATCAAATATCGGCTACACAGCTTGCCAATTAAGCCACTGAATAAATAAAGCGCTTCATCAGTGGCTGCCAACAATAAAACAATAACAAATATAACATGGACGTKTGTATATGTAATACATATATGTATTAGTGTATGTGCCATAACWATACGGCAATAAAATACGCAATGCTTGCTACCGTGCAATCAATATAAATACCTAAGAGAATACGCACAACATTTCGTGCCAGAGTCTACTATCTTTCCACGCCACATATATACACACACATACACATACACACACATATGCATAATTTTGATCACTTAAGCTGTGCGTCTGCTATATCTGGTGCACACCCATTGCATGTCTGGAAAAAATTGGCAAAGCTAGCTTGGTGGCTGCCACTTTTACAATCCGGATTTCAGCATACTTGCCTCACCCATAACAACCTGCCACGACTCCGCTGCTGCGTTATAATTCTTTGCCTACCAGTTTTATTGCCTCTACTACAATAACAAATAAACAACAACAACAATTAGAAATAGTCTACGATGCATGAAAAGCAAGATTTGCTGCCCGTCAGCTTGGCATGCCAAACTCGTATCCATTCTATTTATTTGCGGCTACTCGTGTCATGGTCATCGGTCGTAAATTGTTCACCTAACGGTCGTATGAAATACTTGAAACTAAGCGAGTCAAATTTAAGGTTATATATTTACATAAATGGTCAGGATAACGCGACGAGTTTAAATCCGGGAGACCGTCTGTCTGCGATTTCTTGATGAAACCTGGTATGTGGGTTCCTTAGTACAAAAAAAAAAAAAAAAAAAAAAAAAAAAAAAAAAAAAAAAAAAAAAAAAAAAAAAAAAAAAAAAAAAAAAAAAAATTGAGTTCGTACAGGCGACCATTGGGACTACTGCTACTCCCACAAAAGGACATTTACTGAAAACCTTTGGAGCGCCATACCTCAACACTAAATGAAGATATAAAACACTAATTTGGTACCGTCCAATGTGTAAGTACACTAAATTTAAATGTCAAACTTCTACAGTTGCATTTTGACAGCTGGTAAGGTAGCAATCTCTCTAGGAAAATCTACATCTCGCCAGTTGYAAATGTCAAGCAAAACCACYTTGCTCTCCACCTGAACTTTGCAAMAGTTCTTTAGCTTCTACCAGCGGGTACTGGGTTAGACACAGCTATGGTGTTTCTGTCCATTCAGACAAAATGACCTTTCCAGCGTAGCCGTTATTCAATAAACTCTGTAGAGCTCTCGAAGAGCTCCTCGCTAAATCGTCTGTGGTACTCGTCAGTACCTACACTCCAAGGGCCATACATCTTCTGCAAAAATTTAGCTCGAAAACTATTTGTATCGCCTCATTCGTGTAGCAGAACGTCGAGAGAAGACTAGACTACAATCAGTTSAAACTGGCAGCTGTTGGAAAGGGAATTCGGCATCGGACTTCAAGAAGTTTTATACCGAAGAGCTCAGWAASGTTCATCCCAACYCTGACATCGCTTSTGGTATTAMCCAGCATYAGTTTACATAGCCGTATAAGTTTTGCAAGGATATTGAATATTGACATAGCGACGTATAGGCAGCTGGCATTCGTGCTGTCTAGGGCGGTGTTTAAATTGATGAAAATGTGGTGCAAAATGAATATCTGATTGACATTACTAGGTCTAAAGCCACATTGATTACGACCAAGCAGTACATAAGGCTTAATAGGTCCTTATATGCAATGTTGAGGAGGCTACCGTCGGCCATACTTTCGTTCGACCATATTCTGCAAAGCAGTCGCCGTATTTGAAAAGCTGGTTCGTCATAGGATCTGTCGGCTTTGTTATTTTTCAAGCGGGTAATTTCTATGCGTACTTCGTTATAGTCGCTTGTTGGAATACCTGTTCCAACATCATTAATTGTGGTTACGGGTCCATCATCACCGGAGCTATTTTAACTTTCTTTCTGCAGCATGATTAATTGTTCCTCCATACASTCATTGGGCTCTGTGCATCGGTGTCCACATAGAAAATAATTGACATTTTGCACTGCGTCCTATGGTCTATTGTGCGCTCTCTTATATCAGGTAGGGCCATAAAAGTCCTGAGCTCTTAATAATTCCAAGAGCTTGTTGGGCGTTATGGWGGTAATATGTTCCCTGTCCACGTAGATGGAGCCAAGTATCTTAAGCCTGCTTCTACAAAATTTCAGGGCAATCTAGAATCAGATGCCCTGGAGTTTCCATTTCCATGTCGAAAAACCAGCAGTTTGCGCAAGACGCTATACCCATCTTGGACAAGTGTTTTTTGAGGCTGCAGTGCACAGTGAAGAGCGCGACAAGGAATCGGTCACCAGATTACCTTCTTAGTTCCTAAATGAGTGAAATTTTCTTTGAAATTTTTTCGTAGACTTTTCGAACCTTATCCATTTCGTCCAGCTTCTCAAGCTGTTCATACTCTCACAACTTTTCCTCTTTCGTCTGCAAATTCGTCCTGCTGATTAGCTAATGGGTTAAGCTATCAGTATCTATTCCGTTCCGCTCCTGCTGTTTATACAGCAGTGTTTACTATACACCAGTTTGATATCCTGTTTGCTTATATTTATTTATATCGAGATGCAGCTGAGTGCTATCACAGATCAGTGGTGCAAAGCGTGTAGAAAACTGCTCGGCTGTCTGTTCTGATTGCATTGTGATTTTTTGTTGAAGTGACGTCTATAAAATAACATTTTTCACGCCTCAATAAAGTCCGTGCCAACCCTCTTTTTAGTTAAATCGACTGGTAACTTTTACTAATCGTAGAGAAGTTTTATACAAACTGTGCCCTATCTTATAATTCACTAGCTAAAACTAAAAGCTCAAAAATTTATTCTTACGTATATTTCTCTAGAGTTTTCTTTTTTACCRTTTTTGATATCTGACACGTGATAGTAGACTATAATTCCTTCTTTTAGCCTTTTCACGTAGTTTTTTTTTTTTATTCTTCGCCCTTTTTTTGTTGACTATTGAATTTTTGTGTTCATTTAGTATGTGMAAAAGCTATTAGGATAGGGATAGTCAGTTAAGTAGGTGTAACCTTCTCGCCATTAATATGCGTTCCACCTTTTTCGGGTGTACATTTAATAYTTATGGAAAATGTTTGCCTGAACGCTTATTAGCTTATTAACTTGATTCGCTTTGATTGGYATATAATCTTTTAATCTTCATTTACTACTGTAAACATATGTAGATGGCTTTTTACCGTTATAAGTTGTTAATATTATATATGTATGTACGCGTATATTTAAGGAAATGCCAAGCCCTTTTTGTGTGTGCTTCGTATACGAGAAACTAAYACTTCGGCCAAACCTTAAAGCTTTTGTTATTAGCTTTAGGAATACCRCTTATCGTTGCAACACGATATTAAATTATAATTCGTTAATGGCTTAATGCCATAAATCAATAATGGATAAATATGAAATTTCAATGACTGCTTGAGTTAAAGTCTCTAAAATTTAACATTGTCAATTTGAACAAAATATTAAATTTGCTAAAAATAAATRCATAAAATTTTAGGCAARACAAAATTGATTATTAGAATATAGYGATGATTTTTAGCTAGCATATAGTAGTTCTTCTAGACATCAAACTCTGTAGGTAATAGCCGAGATAACAATAACGCGTCAGTCGCTACTTCTCTTCGCTACGCGGTGKCAATTGKAGATTCCAAGCGAAGCCAGTTCCTTCAGCACCTGTTGTCTCCAATGGTGTGGAAGTCTTCCTCTGCTTTCACTGTTGGGTACTGCATAGAAAACCTTCAAAGCTGAAGTCTTCTCTTCAAGCCGGTCAACTTGACCTAGCTAGCGTAACCGCTGTCTCTTGATTCACTGAACTATTAATTTGCCTACTCAGTCCAAAATAGTATCTTTTGGGAAGAGTGATTCTTCGTTGGATTTCAAGTCTGAGCAATAGTTATTTACTAAACCGAATTTTTTCTTTCAAGGCGTCAATTGACTCGGGCTCATCTGCGTAAACAGGTGACCTTACACAAGAGTTGTTCAGCGAGCTTAAATTGTACAATCTTGGAGGTTTGATAATGGGATCACCAATCGTTTTCTTCAATGATTTGATTGCTTCCTGGGTTGTATGGTATATAGCGCTGTCTAAGGTCAACCACATCTACATACTGAAATGCAGACTCTAAAAAGTCAGTAAAGAGTGCAATATAACACAGAAAAGCTTCGGTGCAGTTGAAGTTAAGTTTTTTTCATGTTTTTCGGTTTTTTGTWATGCGTTGAATCAGTAAAAGTGCTTTAAAGGTCCTTGAGAATAGTTGAAGAGGCGTTATGAAGAGTTTTGAAGAAATTTGAGGTGAGCTTTTGAAAGCTGTGAAGAGAGCTTTGCTAAGAGCTTCAAAAATTTAAAKCCGTCGAATCATATTATAATTGCAATTGTATTCTAGTAGCGAGTATCGCTATATTTTGCTATCTGCACTTTCCTCACCATCGCGTCAAAGGTATTGTCGGAAAAAACTTTCATAAACAAATGCTTATCGATATCGAATCTCCTTATACCATGAAAACATCGCTAATTCACAATAGTTGGTTAAGTAATTTGAAACATATTCGAGATGAATGTGGCTAAGAAACTTGTGGTTCTCCACCGGTCTCGCCGTTTATGATTGTGATACTGTAACAGCCAAACTCATGATTTCATTCAGATATTGGTCAATTGCCACAAATATCTATAAAATAGTGGAAATTGTGACCATTTCGACTGACTGAGCGTCAAGATAGTAATGTATCATTTTATTRAGATTAGATACAAAACCGATGCAAGATTTGCCGGGCACTTATGTATCCCCATTATAGTTCGTACCTGTCATCAAGTGTTTACTGCTCCAATTGCGCTAGGTCATGCACTACAAGAACTTAATGACGAATACTTTAATATGTACTTCAACTATTCTCTAAAGTGTCCAGGAATTAATAATATACCATATGCTTGTTGGACACAAGGTAATTATTTAATAGTATTTATATAGAGGTCAAACAGACTTTTATAACATACGATATACTACTGAAGCCAAAAAATAGTAAGACATTTTCATTTAAATTTCTGTTGCAGAAAATTTTCAGAATGTTGCCAGAGGCCTTCGGTGATAATTGTTTGTCACGAGTAATTGTTTTTAATTGGTAAAAATTATTCAAAGAGAGTAGAGAATCCGATGACAATGAACCACGTTCAGTTTTATTTGATTATTATCGAGGTGTAGTGCTTTCCGTATGTCACATATAAGACACGAGTCAATGGTCACGTACCAATATGTACACACATACATATATACACACACACTATTTGATATGTAAGCCAGACAGTGCTGCCATGCATCCCCTGTGGAATTTCACTAAAAAGTTGTGTTAACAATCCTTTTGTTGCGGATTTGYCGCTCATTCACGTACTGAGCAGACATCGCTGTGTCGATAACGCCACCTAAAGTTTTTTTTTTTATTGTATTTTGGTATGCAAAAAACCCGTTAAAGGATATTTGAATAGCCGCATTTTGTTGGCGAGTCGAAGCGAAAGAGCCACAGCTGCATAAAGTCTGCGCCAACAATTGACTTGGCCGTTGGCCAATAATGCGAAAAGCTAAAATGCATTCTACCATTACAAAAAGAACAACTTGTGCAGCGCATACTGCCACAGCTAACAACTGCCAATTGTGCACTCCCTACTTTAGAGCGAGATTAATGAAAATCTCTTTATTTTTTTTAAGCGAGAAATTAAATGAAAACTGTTGGCAAAGTAATTTTCATAGAGTGCTTTCACTGCCAGCACAGCAATATACAATAATAAAGTTGAATAATACGCCGACAAGCGATAACAGTATGTGCGCGTGTGTGAAGTTGTGCGGGTGTGGGTGGAGTGCATTGTCTAAATGCAGTAAAAATCTTTTGACTATTGTTTTGAACATACTAGTTTTTATACTAGTTAACATTCGACCACTATTGGACTAGTTACAAAGTAATTGAAATGGGACTAGTTAAAAACTGCCCAGTTAATATAAAGTTTTTTGAAACATTTTTAAATGTATATACTATACATATGAAGCTTAAATATATTTTTCTAGCTAGAACTGCGCTTTGAAAAAATTTGCACCCGTGTTTTATTAAATTAGAACTTGGATGAAAGGAAAAATCTGAAATTTGGATTTTTGGAAAGCATTTTTACAAAAACATGAAAATTTCGCCATTTTTGTTTTTTTTTTTGTGAACAGCTCCATCCTACAAAAAGTTTCCCCAAAATATGTTCTGTTTCAAAATTTTTTAAGAGCTGTCTCTTATACACATCTAGATGTGTATAAGAGACAGTGTATCGCCTCATTCGTGTAGCAGAACGTCGAGAGAAGACTAGACTACAATCAGTTGAAACTGGCAGCTGTTGGAAAGGGAATTCTGCGTCGGACTTCAAGAAGTTTTATACCGAAGAGCTCAGTAACGTTCATCCCAACTCTGACATCGCTTGTGGTATTACCCAGCATTAGTTTACATAGCC
>NW_017535930.1:70717-80405 GCF_001853355.1 Bactrocera latifrons | reverse complement strand
ATTTTCCTCACAATATAGAATTGTTGTTTATTGAAATTAATTTGGTTTGGAATAATTTTTTTTTTGTTTTTTTTTTTGGTTTTGAGATCCTAAAAGCTGTACGAGGAAGGCCGCAACTTCCATAAAAATACTTTCATTATCTACTACTGGGTTCACTACTGCTCATAACAGCTTATAATTTTAGTATGTGTGTGTGTGTATAACGCACGCAAAAAAGTAGAAGTGTGTAGTAGAACAAAAACATAGTTTTCCAACTAAAATTATCACGAAATTCCGCAACAATTTGCAGCTCCTATAATAAACTGCAGGCAATTTACACTGTACTACACTAAAAGCCAACATGGCGTATACGTAACCTACTGAAATAACACGTTCATAAGGTATGATTTGATTTCCACCCGCGCGCTGCGTGTTCACGCTCTTTATTTATTGCTGCTGTTCAAAATTTAGCCAGCCAGCCAACTGAGCTTCCAACTCACTTGTGCTGTCATGTAACACATTACATAATTRTAATWTTTTTTTGTTGTTGTTTTTGCATTGAGATTGTTTCACATCTCCGCCGTCAGCTTATTAAATGTGCAAATGACATGAGTTAAAAGCATGTAATGTGCAAAAAGGAAGCGGCAGCAGTAAGAGCAGGTGARTGGCATTCTATCGATTGTCACGTGTCTGTTATGAAAATGGTGTTACTTTTATAGGGAGCACGTGTGCCCTCATTTAAGTGTGAAAAACYGCCAGGAGGCGACATATTTTGAGCTGAGTGGAGTAATGGAGATTACAAAAAGTTAATGATGAGAGCAAAAAACGGTTAGTACCAGATTAGTATATATTTTTAATATAAATGCTGAYCATATACAGATGTATATTATGATCTTCCTAAAAGTATGCTTCTTAAAGTAGACATTGTGTGTAAGTTTTTGATTTTTTTGGGTGAGAGTAAGAAAATTAAATGACATAAGTAGGAATCTATGAAGGTTAGTGTGAATTCTTTAATAATTACCAAAATTTATAACAATTCGTACGCCAAAGTCAAAAAGTCAGCAATTACAGAATTCCGCATATTTTTAAGTTACTCATACGCAGTGGTGCATACGAAAAACAACCCTAGCAATGGCTGTCAGCACTTAATGCGATCTGAAATAAACAAAAAGTAAAAGCATTTGTCACCCTTAAAGCCTATTGGACGTATTGGAAAAGCACAACCACCGAAAAAATAAATTTTTCTAGTTAATGCCATCGAATTCCATCACCACAAACAGCGAAGCAGAGTAAAAAAGCTGTTACACTAGGCATTGAAGAGTGCAACGTTGGTGCTTGTGGCGCGAAAAAATAAAGAAAATCCAGAGTTTTTTTTTAGCGAATTACATCGAAAATTGCACATTTCGGGTCACTAAACTGCGATTTGTGTGCAAAAATACACACACAAATACCCATAGGACTGTGTTTGGGTACTTGYGGAGCAAGTGCTCTAACTACAACACCCTTAAGGCGCTCCGACCGCCGCATTGTTGTGACGCTACATGTACTACGCTTCGCGATGCGCGCTCAAGCTCGTGAATAATTCCGACATTGCAATTAGTGGTGAATTTAGTGCAAAGTGGTTTTGGCAATAAATGTGTTAGTCCAAATGCGTACGCGTGAAAGCACGCAAGTGAGTTAGTCAACGGCTTAGCCGCCATTAAATGCCGCAAAGGCAGTTGAGAAGCCAAATGCGGTAACGCTGCACACGAAATCTGACAGCTGTGGCTGGGGGAAGGATTTCTTTTGGGCAAAAAAACAAAAAAAAAACATTTACGTTGGAAAGCAGTTTTGGCCTTATTTATGTTAAAAGAGCATGTATGTCATATAAACTCTGATAATTTTATTGAAAAAAACAAAAAAAAAAAAAAATTCTCTAATAAAGAATTTACTTTCTGGTGCTAGGAATATATGATATTCCCCTTCCATAAACCCTTCCTCAAACAATGCTTCTACAACAGTTATATAAAACTTACTTCAATATAGCCTGAAATGGTATTTTGGATTTTTTCTATATTTTTAGTGAAAAATATTTTTCTAAAAACTAATTTTTTACCAAAAATCTTCAAACTAGTTATTTTTGGAGTRCTTCAAAAGTAAGCTTTTGTGTTGGTATAATTAGGAATTCAAGATGACATTAAGTTTTTTATTATTATACATTAAAAATGTTTAAAAAATATTTTTATTTTTTTGCGTTTGATAAATTGTGAGTTAGTAGTAATGCAATTAGTTTTTTTCATTCTAGTGGCAACACTATATTTATTTTTTCTATATTGCGAGTTAAAAATATTTCTCTTAAACCTATTTTTTTAATAAAAATCATTTGGCACTTAACTAGTTTCAGACTAGTTATCTATGGAGTACTTAAATTTGTGTGTTTGAGTAACTATTCAATATAAAAGTAAGTTTGTTATTATTTAAACATTTTTTTATTTATTTATATTTTTTTGCTTTTCATAAATTCCGACTTTGTGACAAAGCAATTAGTCCTTTTTATTCTAATGGCAGCACTATTTGCTTGTTTTTTAGTTTAAAACATAGTTTTCACGACTACTTTTTACTAAAAACCATTTGACATTTAACTAGTTTCAGACTAGTTATTTTTGGGGTAGTTACAGATTTAGAAGTTAAGTGTTTTAAGATAAAATTATTTTATTTTTTTTTACTTAAAAAATATTACTATAGTTTAAAAACAACTAGTTACAAAGTAGTTACTTTCGATATAGCATTCGATATGATGCCCTGTTTAAAGACTTGCTTCGAGGCTCTTAACACCTCTATGGTAATTATCGGTTTCAACAAGACACAGCACCATTTTTCTTATCCTTAAAAATTTGAGAACCGAATTTTGACCTTAACTTCCTTTTAGATTTGTTCACTTTTTTTATACATTTAAAAATAAAAAGCTAAGTAAGCGGTTGGTCTTATCGAAAAAATTTTTAAGGGAAAGTTGTAGAAAATTAAATTTCTGACAAAACAGTTCTAAACTCGTCAAAGTGCTTATAGGTAGTTTTACATTAGGGTGTTCTTTTTTACAGCTCATAAAACTGTTTTCATTTAAAGTTAGACCCAGTTAAAGTTATGCGTCAATTGACCTGTGATTTCATACAAGTGATTGATATATAAAGTGTTGCTCATACGTCTTGGTGTACTGTATGGATATAGTCCATTTGATGCCTAATTTTAACAGCGTATAACTTTTAAAGGAGCATTTTTATGACACAATTAGTCGACACTTTTTCATAGGGCCGTATCGTAAGTAGATATATAGTATATATTTTGAGCAGATATATATGCATATATGTATTTTCAATTCTGCATTCTTATTTCAGCCGTTTAGCAACATTCCCATCGTACTCATTGCTTTATCAGATTTGTTAGTAGCTTTTATATGGCTTTTATAAATATTTTCCCTCCACTCTTCTACGCTTGACGTTGTATGCTAATCCACTTAACCCTCTTAGCCCAAGGTGGGTTGCTGAGGCTTGCATATGTGGTCGGGTTGCAGCCAAAGTTCACAGCGAAAAAGTATGCCGCCACAAAAGAATGTCGGATGGAAAGCTTTCTTTTGCTTATTTGCTTTGGAAAGCGGCTTCCTTTTGGTGGTTGGTAAGCGATTATTCAGAGCAAATAGCTTGAACAAATTTTTTTTTGATATTTTTATTTCTTTTTGAGACTCAGTCTTATTTKATATTGGCGCAGTACAACGCTTACSCGGTTATAGCCKAGTGTAAAACAACCAGGCTGGAACAGCTCATAGTGGATTACTTACTTTCCAATCCCACAGGCGTCAATCCTGGCTTTGCGATGCTTTTTTGAGCTTCACCACGCTTGAATTATGACTTTTTTCGCACATTATTGTCCTATTTAATATACTTTTCGTCTCCTGTTACCATTCACTTCAGAACTGGTTCGGCTTCATTTCGTTTCAGGAAAGCATCGCAGATGTTAGTCCGGTCCATTAAATTTTTCACAGATAATTCATGTGGTAACCAAACATCAGGCTGCTTTTTATAGCCAGCCTTTTTTAAGTGCTTCAAAACCGTTTGATTATGAATGCTAAGTTCCTTAGCGATATCATGGCTGCTTTTGTGACGCTTCTGGTCAATAATTCCATAATTTCATTGACTTTTTCAACGATAGGTCGACCAGAGCGAGGTGCATCTTTCACATCGAAATTTCCAGAACGTATACAAGCGAAACAAAGTTGTGCAACACGAACTGATACAACATCGTGTCCGTAAACTTTACAAATTTCACTGGRGGCTTGCRTGGCATTCTTTCCTTTTCTATACAAAAATACAAAAATACGAAAATACTTTTTCGACTGCCAAATAGTACAACATAACATATTAGTTTTCATATTTTCCTAATAAGAGTTAATATTTGCATTATTTTTCGATACTGTCAATGTAATCAGCTGTTCTGCCTTCTATAATCTRCTAGTTTGCCATATAATTTGCGCTGTATGTATTAACACTTCGTTATAGTAACATCAATGGGGATATGCCATTCTAGCTCAGCTGCTGCTGCAGAGAGTCCAGTGGAGCCCCGTGATGTATGCTAAGAAAATGCTGTATGGTGTTGTTGTTGCCACTGGCACTGTTATTACTGCAGAAATTTACATTTAGACGGCAGATAGAGGAGCCACATTGATAAATACGGGAAACGGGTGAGGAAACACACACAACAACAGTTTGGGAGCCAGTGTGCGTGCCAATTCGTGCATAATTAATGATGTGTACACAATTAAACAATTCATCAGCAATCTTTTATGTGTATGTGTGTATGTATATGTGTGCTAGCTGTGTCTGTATAACAGCACGCTGCATCAATACCGCCTGCAAACAATGTGCCGCCTCAGCAGCAACAGCACACAACAATAACAATGGCAACAATAATTATAATTATAATAAAGTATGTTAATTAACTCAGAAAAAAATTTCCTCGCTGAAGGGATAGCCTGAATAATTCGGCATAGTAAGAAGCGAAGCAATTTGGTCTGCTAGTGGACGAAAGCAAGACAAAACATCTGTCAAAAAAAAAAAAAAAAAAAAAAAAAAAAAAAAAAAAAAAAAAAAAAAAAAAAAAAAAAAAAAAAAAAAAAAAAAAAAAAAAAACAGTCATTGCACTCGCAACTTGTTTGCAAAGTCACTGTTGACAGTCATTACTTGAAGTCGCAGATAATTTCGTCTATATTGCAACCATCGAAAGCGGTGTTTACGCTAATAAAGAAGAAGCAGAAGCCTTGAGTCAATCACACTTTATGAATTTCAGAATACGGTCAACATCAACTTTCACATCGCCTTCGTCTACTTAAATGCAGGTTCTACGGACGAAATACGATACAAACCATGAAGCCGTGTTTCGTCGACGGTGTATAAACAACTCAGAAACTCCCCAAAATACCACCCCAACAGCTTTCTCGTAGTTTAAATTTCATACAGGATACGATTGGCCGATATCTCAGCGGACCTTACATAGGTACTCTGCTTATAAAAGATCATGGACTTCTTCACATCATCCTCCGTGGCAGCCATTTTCAAAACACCATTATGTGAAAAATTGAAAATTGACGTGAGACCACATTGAATTTGGTCAAACTAATATTGAATGTCGCCATCGAAGGAATCATCAGCACATACAGAATCCAAAAGCCCAAAAGCATCGAACCTCAAATACTTCATTTCATTTACCATTCAARCAGATAGGAGAGCGGCGATACTAGCCGTAAATTCATTCATCAGGGTTGCTGAACGAGCGCCTAACCTCGCTATCGATAGCCTGGARTGTCTTTCTGGTAATGTAAAGCTAATGAGCTGACATGAAAAGGCACCGCTATCGGTGGAATGGGAAGCGGGTCTGTACTTTCGTATCCCTGTAGTTCTACTACTAGAAAGCTGGGATCGCAAGAGATCCATGCAGTAAGGCTGAGATTGCTACCAGACGCCACCTGCAGAAGCTGTATGGAAGAAGATGCGGTGGAAGCAACTTAAAACTTCTTTCTTTGGGAGCTCGCAACTTAGRCACCTGGTCAGACAGCTCACTGAGCTGGAAATTAAAAGCCTGTGTAAATTTGATTTGGCTATTAAGCGTTTTGCTAATTTATGGCCACACTAAGCAGTACATATACAGCGCTG
The DNA here is from genome assembly GCF_001853355.1 of Bactrocera latifrons. Lineage (NCBI taxonomy): Eukaryota > Metazoa > Arthropoda > Insecta > Diptera > Tephritidae > Bactrocera > Bactrocera latifrons. The sequence continues at coordinate 74,247 of NW_017535930.1, read as the reverse complement.
TTTGATCAGCCGTCTAACCTAACCAAACCTTAGGTAAACTCCATTTAGTCCCTTAAAGGATTTTCGAAGCGAACAGAATACTTTTGTTTCATAATCTGGTTGAGTATCAAAAAACTCTTTTCCAAAGTAAATCTCAGTCACTGGCACAGTGTGTAATGTTACTTAAATTGTTTGGACTTTTATCTTAAWAGAGGCAAGTTATGACGTTGTTGTTAAAAGCTTTATCAATCCTTGATCATTAAAAGAACAATTGCAATTTGTTCTTACCTTAAATGGTTCGTTGCCAATTCCACGGCATACATTTAAAACTCCCTTTAACCACCTCTGGTTTTGTRATAAATTATTTGTTTARKTGCTTGCGGTTCGTCGCATTTCAGACCGTCAACCATTAATTGAAAGCRTAACTTACCTTCCAATTATGCTGGTCAGCCATTTTTGTCAACCGTATTATTATCCTTAACTGTCGCACTCAATCCACTAATTACACTCTTAACATGCTACATCACAGTTGAGCCTTTAGCAGCAAATGTCGGCGCTGTTAAAGCTGTTGTTGGGTCATTTAATTAAGGTGMAGAATTTTTCACCGGAAATATTGCTCGGGCGTTTACTCTTTATTATGTTTGCGGTTATTTAAAAAATGTGTGGCAAGYGACAACGGCGTTAATGCTGCATGTTAATAAAATTGATTGTAATTGATTGTTGTAGTTGTTATTCACTTGTTATTTTTGTTGGTATTTATCGTATTGCCTTTAGGCTGGCATTTTGTGGCTATTATTATGAGTGTTGCCACATGCCTTATTACAATTTTTTTTGTACTGTTTTGTGGTGATGAGTGCTCAGAACTTTTGYTGAAACTGTTTCGCTCATTTCATTTTATTATTAMAATTATTGTTTGCTGTTTGAATTCTTCAAATTTTTTTAATTTTACCCACATTTTGGTTTAATGATTTAATCAATATTTCGATATTGCTGTTTTATGGCTTTTTTATGGCATTTTTATATACAATTTGCAGTTACATTTTATTACCATTTCAGCGTTTTAAATAATTTACGTGCAATTTTAATTATTTTCGAGTTCACTTTGAAACCTTCCACGTGTGAGTTGGGGAAGATTCAATGAAGCATGGGGTTCTGTGCTCAAATATCAAAAACCATATGTTAGTAACATCTTAAGCTCATTTCGAGATAACTTAATATAAGTAGTCTATGTCCATAGTCTCAAGCTGCTCTTACTGCGCCGACTGGAGTAAACACTGGTTTTTCTAGTCCTGTGCTATTTTTTAGGTTTGTAACAACCTGAAGAAAACAAGGGTCAAGAAAAAAGTCGCGGTCTGATACATAGATGAGGGTACTAAAATTAAATACATATGTTTCTTAGTAAGCCCTAATCTTCCAATGCACTCCAAAGTTATCAACTGAACGTGTACTTCATATCATTCACGAATAGTTGGGTATGAGCGAGCTCTGAAGGTGAGAAATGGGTGCTATGCAAGYTCACCTTTGGCCAAAAATAACGACGCGTCAATGACTCGGAGCAGTGTTTGGAGGTGTTTCATCATAAAAAAAAACGATCATATGTGGCGATGCATGAAACATTTCTTCATCATTTCAATCCGAAGTCCACCCAACAGTTATCTAAGTGGACTGCCCATRCTAAACCCGCACCAAAGCGTTGAAAAAAGCAACAGCCGACTGGTAAGTTTATGGCGTCTATTTTTAGGGAAGCGGATTGCATAATTTTGATAGAATACCTTGAAAAAGAAAGTATTATCAACAGCGACTATTACATAGCGTTATTGGACCATTTGAAGAACGTAATCGTCGAAAAAAAAACTTGTAATCAGTTTATTACTCTTGGTTATTACATTTGAAGGGGTTATTTTCTGAGGTAATGATGCAAGCTCCGAAAAAACTGTTTTATTCGAGGCGCTATATCACATAGCCGATTTGCAAAAAAGTTCTTATAAGGAATCCTTTGTATTTGTGTATGGTATTATACGGATAGCTTTAGGTCAGCCGAAGTTCATATTCTCTTTTTCATATTTTTCTTGATTTTTACCTTTTTTTTGCTATTGTCGTTTTGTTTTCTCTTCTTATGTGTCCAGCCAAAGCCCATGACTTTATTAAGTAATAACATTGTATCGCTGATTTTCCGCTTGGACAGGTGAAAAGCATTGGCTTACAATACACCGAGCAGCCGTCATGCGTTTGTCCGGCTATCGGTTGATCAAATCGGCTTCGCCAGCCAATTTACGATTGTGTATGCATCTGACGGCAGCGCAATGATCTTGCTGCAAACGATTACGCGCCAAAAATAAAAAGCGAACAACAACAATAACAACAAAACGCATTCCCTTTTAAACAGCTTGTTGAAACAACTTTGTTAAATATCTCTGGTAAAAGTTATTAATTTTTTGCTCATAGTATATCTATATCTTTTCTTTTAAATTTCACTCCATTATCTGAAATATGAAATTTTTAATTTGATTACTGCACTACTTTACTAAAAAGCGATTTGTTGTTTTGCTGTGGTCTCCCATTCAATCCCTTMATTCTATACTTACGAACTTACAGAAATTTAKTTAGTCACTAATATGTTAATTGAAAACATTCTCATGTCAGCTAATTATCACTACAACAACACCAATTTTTTTTCATTGCTATCACCTCCCACTCACTATCGCTCTCTCCGCAAAATCTACTCATACTGCGCCAAGCTACATGCCACTCAACTCAGCAGTATTGAGGCAACGCTAATCTAGGCAATTAAATATGGCATAGGACAACGTGAAACAAAGTGACAAACTAAATAACTGTGCTACGTAAACGGGGAAAGAATGAGCGCCAATATCCAATACACTCCGTTTTGCACTTTTGTTGTTCATTCAGCTGTCACGGTGTAATTTATATACRTCAATCTTAGCTGTCAAATCGGTTAATGAATCAAAGTACTGATGRAAATAAAAGATGCATGAAGGTAGTGTAGATGAAGAGGTGTGCTAATGAAAACCCGATAAATAGTTATTTACTTGCTGGCGGTTTGTCAACTAGCAGAGAATTGAGTTGGGTTTTTTGGGTTGCGAAAGCTTTGTAATTCAGCTGACGGGTTTGACAAAAAGTCGAGTCGAGAAGATTAAAAAATAATGTTGCCACTTGTTTAAAAAACCCATATATAAAAATATTAAATATTTATAAGGCTTGAAGAGGTTAAGGTTTACAAAATATTTAGAGGATTTCTAATAATCGATTATTTTTTTAGTAGTGTTGCCAGCTGCTTAAACTGTTAGGTCAATATTATATTATTAATGAATTATCAAAATGTGATTTTCGTGCTAATCAAGTTTATACAGCTTGCAGTTCAAAATATTTTGTACAGAGTTGCCACCTGTTTACGTTTTTATTTAATTCAACTTTTAAAATATAGCACATCTGCATAAATTTCAGGTATTTTGAGAAAAAGTTTTGCCGAAAAATATTTTTAAGAAATGATGCCACCTATTTGAAAGGCTTAGTAGTTAAAAAGTGAAAGT
>NW_017535930.1:68193-69522 GCF_001853355.1 Bactrocera latifrons | reverse complement strand
TTAAATTTTTATTTTTGAAATATTGGGCATGTATATTAATTTAAGCATGTTTGAAAAATATTTCTATCAAAATCTGTTTGGAAAAATTAACCATAAAAGCAATAAACACAACATTACCAACCCGTGTCTACACAGTACACCATGTTGTATRAGCAACGCAATGTAGTTCATTTGATGTATAATTTTAATTACGTATACATATGTTGTTAATTCGGCTATAATCGCGTAAGCGGTGTCTACGCCAATCAAGAAGAAGAAGATACATCATTTGTATAAAACCTTTAAAATATTTTTTTATAAAAATATCAAGCTGACCTTTTTGGGTAGAAAAGCAGTGTCTACGACAAAAAGGAAGGAATGAATGATTATTTTTTTTAATGAATAATACTTTTTTTAAGTTTCAGATTTATTTGCACAATGCAAAATATCAAAATTGAAATATTTGTGTTGTGTTATTTTAGTTAACAACCTAGAGAGTAACTTTAAGACTTTAATGAAAAGTTTCAAGTTTGCACTCAATCGTTCTGTACTTTCGTTTAATGCTTTTTAATTTCTCCTTTGCAGGTAAATAAAAAAAAAAAAACCATTAACAACAACAAATATATCAACTGCAGCACTGAAATGAAAATGAAAATTTATATGAGAAACACCAAAGAAACGACATAAAAGTAAACAAAAGACAAGAGTCTTTTTGCTAACACAGGTATCTAAAGGTGCCGGAGAGGAGACAGTGTGGTGATGAGGCGAAACTGAAGTGAGCAAGCAGACACATGTATATATGTTCATATGTATTAATGCGATGAACCGAGAACGACAATGCGGTTAAGGTCAGTATAATATAAACTACAAAGAAAGGAATAAATAAAAGTGGCAGTTAAACAAACAACAAAAACACGCGCTCAGCAACTCTAACCAGGCCATAACGATGAAAGGGTAATAAAACAAATAAAAAAAGTGTGTAAAGAAGCAAAGCAGAGACAAATAGTCCGTACAGTTTGTAATTTTCCTCCGTCTTTAGAATACTCGTAAAAGCAACGGTAAAAGACGTACGAAAAATATTTTGAATTAGAAAAAAAAAACCAAAAAGTGAGAAACGAAAACATATTATGTTGGTGTGAAAGAATATTTGAATGAGCGGAGAGTACAGTAAATACAGTTAATGCCATTGCCGTGGAAAACTGCAAATACAACCGAAATGTTTAGTGCGAGACTAACGATTTAGTGGCCTCTGGAAACGAAGAGAATAATGAGAAAACGGAAGTAAGCGTAAAGGAATGAAATAGTGACAGGAAGAAATACAGAAAACAAAAAAACTTAAAACAAAAAAAC
>NW_017535930.1:62861-67739 GCF_001853355.1 Bactrocera latifrons | reverse complement strand
AATAATAAAGTATAAAATATTTACAAAAGAATAGAATTACAAAGAATTTAAGTAAAGCATAAATAGTTTTTAAAATATTGAACAAAAAAAAATTTAATTGGGGTACTCACAATCCGTCGTAAAGCATCGTAAAATTTTAAATTTTAACACTTGTTTAAAAAGATTGTTTTTGGATTTCATACAAAAATKAGTTTACACATTTACAATTCTCAATGCTATGTTTTCGAATCGTTATAACTTATAATTTTATGAGACTTGTCAAAATACTAAATTTAAAAAAATCGTGAAAAAATTTAAAATTAAGAAAAAATTAAAAAAAAAATTAGTTATAAAAAATTTAAGGCTAAAGTTCGAAAAAAGTTTACGCTAAAACCAATAAAAATCGCGCAAACTACATGGTGTATTTTCTAGTAACAAAAATATTTAAACAAAACAAAAAAAAATTTTTTTTTTGAAGCATATCTGCAGGCGAAAGCGTCAGTAATAAATTTCACGAATAGCACAATAGGTGCAATGCTGCTTCAGTTAATAATAAATTCACTTAAACAGTGAATGAAAACTAAATCATACATAAAAGCAATAACAACAAACATTACCAAACTTACTCATCCCAGCAACGACACTAAACCACCAATGGCATGCCAATAAATTGACGCAAAGAAATAAACACATCATATATGTGGCTCGCGTAGCACTATAACTCGCTAGGTAAAGGAAAACCGCCTCAGCGAAATCGGTAAAGCATAAATTACAACTAATTGAGGCATGCATTTAGGCGCATAAAACAAAATTCAACAAAGCACAGCGGCAGTGAAGCGACTTTGCGGAAAGTTACTAAACTAAGTAATTTTTACACTAGAAGAAGTGGAAGGAGAGTAGTTCTCAGAATGCGGTAGTTATATGGTCCATGTAAATAGAGGAAATATTGGCAATAACGACGCGCAAAATGTTGAAAAGCAACAACTACTAGTCATAATGCAATACACAAACCAAATCAAAACACGCAATAAAGTTAGAAACAAATCAGACAAACAGAAAAAATGGCGTGAAAGCTCTGCTTCCATTGTGAAAATCGTGGCGGCGCTCGCAGCCATCTGGTTCACAGCGGCGTTCTTCAACTACCACAACGATTAAGCACAAGGCAGCAGCAACAAWTGGAATGGCAAGTCTTTGTCGCCGAAAAGTATCGCCAGTAGTGCCGAGGGCGGTGGTGCGCTTCGTAATGCGCTCAACACTGAGCAAGGCATTTATGAAGGCGGTGGCTATTTTTGGCGTTTATTGTGATGGCCGCTTAGAAGTTGGCAGACGTGAACACTGACGCGGTATGGGCGTTGTGCTGCCGACTCGCTACTCGAGCATTAACAGCATCAAACAAAGATATTGCCCACGAGACAGTCGGTTACGATGCGACCACCACTGTTGTAGACAATTTCGCACTTAATCTCAATGTGGGTGTGCGCTGAGTCACTGCAGAATTATGTGTTGGTAGCGSCATAACCAAATGAGCGCGTCTATCGTGGCGAATTGATTGTAGGCAATAAACCCAGCGAAAGCGGCATCAACAAAGTGATGGTGAGTTGACCTGCATTTTAGTAACTTTTTTAAAGTATGTATGTAGCATGTGCTATATAAATATGTATATATATTTTATGCTTATTTTGCATTTAAGTTTTGCTGCGCCTCACTGTTTGGAGTTTTGCGCTGAGCGTGCAATATTTGCGCGCATTAAGTAAATGGCGCTACTGTCTATTTGTTTAAGTAGGCAGCTCATCAAGTTAATTTCGTATTCTCATACATATACACTTATTTACCTTATACACCATACATAACCGCAAGTACGCATATGTACATACAAATACAACAGCAAATATATTGTTATTGCCGACTGTTGCTTGTTAACTATGTTCAAATCGTTGCTTGTTTTGTTGTTGCCTTCTTTATAACATTTTGCGTTTTCATTTATTTCTAGTTTTAACATTCAATTTGACTATTTGTTGTTATTGTTATTGTTGTTGTGTACATGTTGCCAATGCATTCGCACGATGCTGGTTTATGACATATATATTACAAATGATTTTGAGGGTCCGTTTTCAAATAGTTGCAGACACATTTACCCTTTGGTTATGCTATTTATTAAGACTGTTGTTCTGTTCTCTTGGCGAAAATCGATATCTTTTTCTCTCTATCGCACACTTATACGCCTGACATTGTAATTGAGGTTATGCTTGTTGTTTCTATGGCATGGCATAAAGTTCTAAGCAAGTTTCGATACTTATTTTAGGCTTGAAGGCATACCACCACCTGAAGTAATGTTTTGTTACATATGTGTTGAGTCTTGAATATTTCAATAAACACTTTTTATATGAACAGGAAGTACTGTTATTATTTCTCCGGAATTTTTGCAACTGTAATCTGCTAATTTCCCAAAACTCAGATATTTCAAAAAACTTTCCAGTTACTCATCTTATGTCTCAACAGCATGTGTGGTGCACTAAGGTCCATTCCAACCAAGGCAGTTAACGCCATCTGAACCCACGCGAATCCTTACACACTTTTACGTCTTACAGCATCACTTAATTCATGGAGTCGTCAAACCGAACTCTGGCGGCTCATTTTCTGCCCATATACCGACCAAGGAGCTGTAGTTGCGAAGAAGCCATTGGTGAATTGGTGCCAGTTAGCTTCTTTACGGATGGGTCAATACATGGGGGGCAGTTTGGTGGAGGGATTTACTGTGAGGAGTTATCTCCTAACTCCAGCTTCAGACATCCTTACTATTGCAGTGTTTTCCATGTCGAGGTTACAGACTTTAAGGTAGCAGCAGATCTTTTGCTCCATAGTCAGCCGCCTTCAAAGAAATGACAGTCCACTCAGATAACAGGAACAAGAAAGGCACCATACACGGCACTACCGTATTCTTTTGTGTTCTACTACTAGATAGCTGGGTTTCGCGGGAACTTGGACAGCGCTGGGCCTCTATCGGTAAATGCGCTGAGGCAAAATTTTTTCGGCGCAAGATCGTTCGCAAGGGATCTAGTGATCTCTTTACACTCAGTGGTTAACCTCTTCCTACTTGCTGGTGTTTTAGCAGGCCATTCCATTATTGGCTTCCATGCTGTAACTCCGAGAATCTTAGCAGACACCATCTGCAGAAGCTGTATGAAAGAAGACGATGTGGCAATAACTCGGTTGGAGCGCATTAGGAGCGCATACTTTCAGACATCCAATCGAACCGGCAAGAATGAAAATTAAGTTTCTGCAAAAATTTTTCTTTTTTCAAACTGGAAGAGAATAGTTGCAGGATACTGCGGAAATCTGGTAGTTCGAAGGCAATTGTGGTGTCTATTTTAGTGAAGAGAGAAGACTTGATACTCTGTTATCTAGTTGGGACCTATCCATATACGAGGTGTGTTCAAAAAGTATCGCGAAAGTTTTGCTGACAGTTTTCTTCGATTGCAGGGGYGTGGTGCATCWTGAGTTCTTGCCACAGGGAAGAACGGTCAGTAAGGAATATTACCTGCWAGTTATGCGCAATTTGCGCGAAGCAATCCGCCAGAAACGCCCGAATTTGTGGAAGAAAAAAAATTGGAAAAAGAAAAAAAGGAAAAGTGGAAGAACACATCGTTGCTTGTGCGCGACTTTTTGGCCAAAAAMAACACACTAATGCTGCCGCAGCCACCGTATTCCCCAGATCTGGCCCCCTGTGACTTTTTCTTGTTCGCTAAACTGAAGAGGCCCATGAAAGGACGACGTTACACTTCTCTTGACGAGATGAAGATGGCATCGAAGGAGGAGCTGAAGAAGATAAAAAAAATGATTTTTTGAAGTGGTTCGAAGATTGGAAAAACCGTTGGCACAATTGGCACAAGTGTATAATATCTCATGGGGATTACTTTAAAGGGGACAAAATAGATATTTATGAAAAAATAAATAATTTTTGAAAAAACAYAAAATACGCGATACTTTTCGAACACACCTCGTACTTGTAAATAGCAATGTAACGTTTAGATCAAATTCGAAAGCATCAAATCAGCCAGAACGTCACTGCGATGTACATAAACTATTTTGTTCTGATTCTWAGCACTGAATCACCATCAAGCAACACCATTACAACTTTGATTGTGTTTTCAAGGCAAAATTGTATGCCACAACAAATACACACTACTTCCATATAATAGTGTAGTCTCTAAACTCGTTGCAATACCACGCGCCGCCGCATTYGCAATTCACGCTTTAACTATTTTAGTTTGAAGTGGTAAAGGGGTTTCGAACAATGAGAAGTACGCACATTATCTTGCTGCTTTTGTTCTCAGTATTCCTTGATTTATTTGCTGCCGCCAGCTCGTGTGGCAACAATAAAACACATTTTCCGCCATCAGCCACGTCCATAATTCTAAGCGTGCGCCAACGCTGCGGGCTAATAAACAAGTGTGTGTCATGTCCATTTATCAAATAGACTTACTGAATGTCGACATATACCAAAATTTATATATAAAAGCGCGACTCACGTTGCACACAGCCATTTTTACGAAAAGTTCAATGCTCTTCGTCGTCAGCCGTCATAATGACTGGCTGTGTGGCAATTTAAGCGCAATAAAAAGTAAARCAGAATGCAGCAGAAAAGTCAGAAAATTCCGAAATCTAGCAGAATCTTCGTTGAAGACAATTGCGCGATAACTGATTGCATTAAATTGTATGACGAGCGCTAATTGCAACGCGCAGCAGCAGCCATTCGCTAAAAGCGCAGGCAGGCCAAGAACGCGTTGCGTATAGTGGAGAGTGAATTTTKTAATTCATATGCTGACGGCTTGCACACTGGTTATATAATTTATTGCATTTTATATGCAAGACAAGTAAAGAAGGGCTAAGTTCGGGTGT
>NW_017535930.1:50551-61919 GCF_001853355.1 Bactrocera latifrons | reverse complement strand
TCGGAAAATAATGCCTATGGAAGTCTTCGCTCTCRGCAAGATTCACCTTTGAATAGTTGTAGGAGTTTTAACTGGTTGGGATTCATCGGGATTCATCAACTAGAATTGTGGATCTCATCAACTGTTTAGAAGAAGATGAGATAAGCATGTCTCAAATCTTCCTCCACGAGTGTTCTACAAAGGAACTCATACATTTACACATACAGGTGATATAGTATAACAGGAAATAAAACACCTTAGCTGTTTTGCGATAAGTTCGCGCGCTTTGCCAGTAGGTAATTTGCAACTACACGAGTTTTTAGTTTGGTTTGACAGAGGACTGAACTCAACTATCTAAATGCGATCTCCCGCCATTCTGAGGAGTCAGCCAGCTAACTTGTACGAAATTTTGTGAAGATACCTTGTCAAATGTAAAAGTTTTCCAAACAAGTACTTAACTCCGATAATTCAGTTTGTATGGAAGCGATTTGCTATAGTTGTCCGACGGTTCCGAAAATGAGGGCCCCAAATTTCAGATCGATCAATTCTCAAAAACTGTGGGACTAAATCGCGTTTACACAGGCGGACGGAGAGTTAGATGAATGAACTTGGTTTAATCAACTCAGTTGCTCACGATGTTCGTTTATATAAACACATTTATATATTTTATAAGGTATTCGATGCTTCTGCCTGCGCGATCAGACATTGGTGACAAATGTAATTTATCCATTTCAGGGTATAGAGAGAAGATAACGGCATTTTCACTAATATATTTCTAACCTCCACTTGTCCTTATTACAAAATCGTGCAACTTTGTTAAACTCAATGATAATTTTTATACCAAAAAGCACTTCGAATTCTTCTGAAAGCTGAACAATTACTAAGTGGCACACCGCTAGGACTCTCTTCCCTTCCCTTAGTTATACCTCAATGCTTACTACTTACCAATCTCACATTTAATATGCGCTCCCAAGACACATTTCATGCGCTGGACTTGTATTTTGATTTATTTTGTTTTGCTTTATTTTGAAATCAATGCTTTTACGAGCGCCTAAAACTGTGCTACGGCAAAAAACCAATAGAAAACTATACATCAGAGATGTGCGTGCAACAAAAGCACAAAACACGCAAATGAACTCGAAACTGGCATTTCMGCAGTTTTGCGCTCAACCCAACAATCTCAAGCATTCTAATTACTGCACTAAAGCACTGCCTCGCCACAATTTGGTTGAACGCGCGTCAGAGCCCACTACAGTTATAAGCTCGTAAATTGTATAAGCGACTTGCTTATGCAACTTCATTTATATATTCTTGTGTGTGTATGTGTGTGTGTGTGCGTGCATCATAAATCCATTGCTTTTCCATATTTTATTAGCATTCAAATTTTTCCGCTATTCAACTTTGCTACACCACTCAATTTGCAGCTGCTCTACACAGCATTTATTTTCTCTTTTCGATTTTACGAATTTACGAATTTATGCTGCTGAATTTGCAATTTATTGCCATATTTTTTGTTGTTGCTTGCGTGCCTATGGCTGCCTCCTGCACACCCCAAGCACACTGTTGCGCCTCATTTCGACAGCGAGCAAGCGGCAAACTCGATAAAATTATATTTCAGTGAATTTTCTATGCATTAGGGTGAGCAAAAAAAAATTATTTAATTTCAAATGAATGTTTTAAAAGTCGTTCCATCATTTATTAATTTTAATAGTTTCAATTTTGGTTCACCTTTGGTTCACCCTAATGTTCATATATAAATATAGGCTCAAATATATAAATATGTATCCACTATGTTTACGCTTTGCAAATATAGTGCATAGAACAAGCAATGAAACATAAAAGAGAGTGTTTGTTTCTACCCTTTCCACTCGCCCTCTTCATGTCCTTATTATTTTCGTCACATAAAAGAGTGAAATAAAAATAGAAAAAAAATAGAGGTTTCAAATAGCAGCTCAGACTCTTCATAAAATGTTCTTTAAGCTTTTAAGTGGACTTAAGTGCCGAAAAAAAACAAATTTTTCTGTAGATACATACATACACACATACACTGATATGTATAAAGCTGTTCATTAAATCCTAAGTTTTTTTTTATACCCTGAACAGTTAAGTTTGACAGGATGTTTATACTAACCAAACGGAATCAAAGGATACCCTTTAAAGTACATATATATATATATATACATTAGGGTGATGAAAAAAAAAATTTTTTTCTTAATTGTAACGAGAAGGTCCTCCTACTTACAATTTTCTATTTTTTCTTTTTATCATATAGAAAAATTTATATCTCGCTTCCAACTACTTGAAAGAATAGCTTATTCCTTAGATTTTGTAGGAAATTGAATGTTCTACAAAAAAGGTCTGTACGATTTTTTCGTAAACCCAACCGTTTAAAAGATATTAACAGTTGAAGTTTGATTATTTTATTTGTTATGAATTTTATAACTCAATGAAATAAAATCATTATGAATGATGAAACTCATAATTTTGTAGGAAATTTACTGCTCTATAAAAATGCTCTGTTATRATTTTTCGATTAAGTTAAGCGTTTACGAGATATTCATCGTCTAACATCAATGCATATTAGGGTGAATAAAAAAAAAAAATTTTACAAGCTACACAGGCCAAGTCCATGTAGCCATATCCACCTGCCTGTTCGTCTGTATGTAAGTATGTCTGTATGTAGTGCCTCAGTTTTTTAAATATTGAGCTGAAATTTCGCACACGCTCTTTTCTCTCTACGAAGCTGTCCATGTGTCGAAAAAGCTGATAGCGAACAACTATAGCATATAGCTGTCATACAAACTGAATGTTTGAAAGCACGTGTTTGTATGGAAAACTTTCTTATTTAAAGAGTTATCTTCAAAAAAAAAAAAAAAAAAAAATCTGTCATGAATAATTGTTCAAGAAAAAGGTGTAATCTTCAAATAAATGGTTCAGATCGAGTCAAGGGGTCATTGGCAAGACATCTTCACGATATTTGGCATAGTTTATTAACCAATATATCGCTCTAGTCTACGAAGAACCTGTTCAGATCCGACAACTATAGCATATAGCTATCATACAAACTGACGTAACAAACTCAACTCTTTTTATAAAGAAAACTTTTTTATTTGACAAGCTATCTGGATGAAATTAGGCACAGATTGTTCCACAAAGCATAGATGCAAACTCTGGGAAAAACGTTCTGATCGGACCTCTATAGCATATAGCTGCCATATAAACTGAACGATCAACTACCTTGTATGACAAACATTTTTATTTGACCAGGTACCTTTACAGAATGTTGGCATTCATTATTATCCAAGGCATTGCTAAAATCTCTGATTCAGATCGAAACACTGTAAGTTATAGCTGCCAGGCAAACTGACCGATCCAAATTAAGATAAAAATCTTTTTATACCCTTTTCTGTTATAAAAAAAAAAACAGTTTTGTAGAGTATCATAGCTTCGGTGCAGCCGAAATTAATGTGTTTTTGTTATTTTCAAACACCGCCTGATGTTTCCTTTTATTTCTAAAATAATGAATTTAATGTAAACAGTCTCTTTATTTTTCTTTTAAACCGTGTCCTAATATATTTATGTCCACTAAATAGACAATAAATATTTTTTATGTATTATGTAGACATAATCTTCCATAAAATAATTTTTATCCGTTTTTCTCTCACTCCTAACCATATATAACTGTTATTAAATATAAATTCACACCTTATCTGTTGCCCACTGTGGCACCCTTTTTCCTGTCGCCAAATCCCTTACGCTAGCTAATCCTTTTTTACTGCTCATACAACAAACTTTATTGTCGCATAACTTACTCCTATGTTAACAATTTCGAAATTTTTCTTTATTTCATTATTTTTACGATTTTCATTGTCTGCARCCAATTTTATGGCGATTAAATGAAATATGTGCACTTTATTTCTATAGAAGCGTTTGAATGTGTTAAAGGATGCAGTCCATTTGCATGAATTTGTGAATATATTTAAAAGCAGTTATAGTTGTTATAGTGGGACAAAGAGTGTTAATTTGTGGGCGAAAATATAGAGTCATAGTTCACTCCATAAATATGAAATAATGTAGGTGATAAGACACTACCTGTCTCTTATACACATCTAGATGTGTATAAGAGACAGCATCTGGTGAGTCGACGTTGCGAGTTTTCGAGGGAAAAGTTCTGCGAAAGATGTATGGTCCTTTGCGCGTTGGCCACGGCGAATATCGCATTCGATGGAACGATGAGCTGTACGAGATATACGACGACATTGACATAGTTCAGCGAATTAAAAGACAGCGGCTACGCTGGCTAGGTCATGTTGTCCGAATGGACAAAAACACTCCAGCTCTGAAAGTATTCGACGCAGTACCCGCCGGGGGAAGCAGAGGAAGAGGCAGATCTCCACTCCGTTGGAAGGACCAAGTGGAGAAGGACCTGGCTTCACTTGGAATATCTAATTGGCGCCACGTAGCGAAAAGAAGAAACGACTGGCGCGCTGTTGTTAACTCGGCTATAATCGCGTAAGCGGTGACTACGATCAAGACAAGAATAAGTAAAGCATACAATTAGGAGGCTATCAAATTACTTAGAAGACTATATATTTACACTATGCCTAAGCCCGATTTGAAAACAAAACTATGAACTTCCTAATTTACAGATTATCTTAAATGCATTTTTAYTACGTTCTTATTCTGACAATAATGTGATCTGCAGCTAATTTACCAGAATATATAGTACATAGAGTATATTTACATAACTTCTACTTATCCGATTTTCCGTACTGCTGTTTCTTTCAAATTCTCTTTCAATTTTAAATCAATTCAAAAGAATTTAAGAATTGGTTTGTGATGAAATACTTTTTTTACTTTTCTAAAAGGATATTTCAGAGTTTCTGCCAAAGAAGTTTAAGAGGGATTGCTTGTGTTGAATTTCTCAACAAAAATTTATACATTTCTAATACAATAAAACTGGTTTGTGACTTTGCTGAAATATATTTTTTCGCCTGATAGTAGGCAACATTTAATAAAAGTATATTAGAGAGTTTTTTCAAATGAAGTTCAAGGCATATTTTGAGCTTACTTTTTCAATTGAAATTTGAATTTTAGCGGTTTGCGACCTTGCTGAAAAACTTTGTACCTCCTAATTGTAGGCAACATTTATTTAAAAGAATATTTCATTCTTGGAACAAAATTTTTCATACGCAATTCAATTTTGATATTTAAAAATATTAATTCATCGATATGTCAAACATTTTTTTAAATTTTTTTTTATTAACACAACGCTGTCTCATTATAAAAATGTTCTCTATATCCCTCTAATTATATGTATATGTTCAATATATTACATATATACAAACAAAACATGCTAATGTTGCATGCGAAAAATATCATAAATAACAAAACTCATTTACGTCATGTCAAATGTGGGGGGAAATCATTCAAGTGAACCACCGAACTCTGAACCTGTCACAGTAGCGCCCAAAAGTATGCTACAAATACGAAGTTAAGTGTCCTAGCGCCCCAACAGACTAGACACAGTATATCAGCAACCACCAGCACAACTGAGCAGACACATATTTATGATTTTAGCAGCTGCATATATAAACGTCAGATATGCATGAATAATATAGTTTTACAAAAAAAAAAAAAAAAAAAAAAAAAAAAAAAAAAAAAAAAAAAAAAAAAAAAAAACCAAAAAAAAAAAACACATATCTAAGAGCAACAAAAATTGCGAGCGTATCAAGCAACGAAAAATAATCGCAAAGCATGATGGATGGCAGCATGTRAAGTAAATCTGCAAACAATAGCAAAAATTGGTCAACACAAGTCACCGAAGTAACAACCGGAAACATGAGCGATTGCACAAGCCAAAATGGGTGAAAATGTTCAAACGAAAGCGAGAGTAGGGAGAAAAAAAAAATTACAAAAAATTACAAAAAGGCCAAAAATAGAAAGTGAAAATGCAACAAGTGTAGTTGCTTTTGTTACTATTACGTATATTACTACAAGGCCGATTTATTCATTTTGTGGCTATTAGATTCTCTTCCTTTGTTTTTTACTCGTAAAAAGAGGACCCCAAGCTCACTTGACATTGACAAATAGCTGTGCATTCATGAAAATCTTATTAAATAATGGAAACGAAAAAAAATTGCGGGAAATAAGTATTTATCACACAAGTTTACGAACTGGTCATGTATGCAAAAATGTGGTAGAAGCTTTTTTATGTGATTCTCTTCTATACATGTGAATCTGGCTGAACTATGCTGATTCAGCCATGTCCAGCTGTCTATCGTTCTGACCGCCTGTATATACGTGAACTAGCCCTGTAGGTTTTGAGATATCGACTTAAAATTTTGCACACGTTTTTTCCTCATTAAGAAGCTACTTATTGCTTGGAACGACAGATATTGGACCGCTATAGCATATAGCTGCTATACAAATTGATCGGTWCAATTCAAGCTCTTATATGGAAGACTTTTTTATTTGTCAAGATACCTGTACGAAATTTGGTGGATATTATTATTTCAAACATCGGTATAATTTCCGAAAAAAATGCTTCAGGGGAACAACCATAGCATATACATAGTTGGCATATAAACTGACCGATCAATCTTAAGTTCGCATATGGAAAAGTTTTTTATTTGACAAGATATCTTCACAAAATTTGTTATGAATTACTACTTAAGATAACAGTATAATCTCCGAAGAAATTGTTCAGATCGCACCACTATAGCATATAGCTGCCATACATACTGATCGAACCACTTCAGGGCCTGGAAGGAAAAACATTGTTGTTTGTAAAGAAATCTTCATGAAATTTTGCAAATATTCTTATTCGAGRCTTCGCTACAAATTTCCGAAGAAATTTTAGAGATCAGGGAACTATAGCATAYACCCGCCATATAAACTAACCAMTCAAAATCAAGAWWMAKWTWTTTTTTCCATTTTTTGCTATAAAAGTATAACTGTGTAGGGCAYTATRGCTYCGGTGTAGCCGAAATTAGTGTTTTTTCTTGTTTTTATGGAATATGAAATATAAAATTGGACTATCTTCCAAAATATTAATTTTCTTCTCTTCGATATCATGTGTTGCGATTTTTAGCCTTAACGATCTGGCATAGATACGATCCTCTGATTGCATCTCTAGATAAACGTGTGAAAATTATACAGAAGTACTCCCAAAGCATTGCAATGTACAATTAACTCTCGAAATATTTATTTTTGCGCTAGGTACTGTGATTAAAGAAGTATCGTCGTTCATATACTGACTTTCATACAAGATCACTTGATCGTTTTTCGAAGTTTAGGCACCATTTTACTATGATTATACCAAAAATACTTCAATTTGGTGCATTACCATGGTATAAATCTAACTGCTGATTACGGCTGCCTTATGAAAAGTAGCAAACTTTACCTGTGGATTTTCAAAATCAACCGATCTGCTATTATTTATAATTCTTATGGATATAAGTATATAGATTATAAGCCATATATAACAAGGAGCAACCTGCAAAGCGTTTAATGAAACTAAACCTCACCTTTTTCACTATGTGGTGGGCAATAGAATCTCAAGGTAACGTGGCTCGATCGAKTWGATCACGTAAGTCTTTGAGCTGAAATCTCCGATGGGATTGTAGACTCTCTAATATTTATGCTTATATTGCCAATACGCATGACAAACCTTTCTTGTCTTTATATTTCTTAGATAATATAATTTAATAAAAATAATTTATCCACTGTTATAACCATCCACTATTGAAAATGTAATTTCTTTCCACTATCATATTAAATTGCAATCAAAGAACTTTTTCCAACAAAAATCTAACTTTCTTATCTTACTTTAATTTATTGGAAGTTTTCACTTTCCATTATTCGTATTCCCCTTTGATGCACGCTTCGCAACTTCTACTTTTCTCTGCGCCATATTCATATATAAAATTTGGCTTTACCACTCACTCTCCTCTGCCACCGCCATTTTGTTTGAATGCAATGCGATAACTTTGAAACAAACTTTCAAATATCCTGCCATGTTCTGCCGTGTTCTGCCGTCAATGGCAGATATGTTGAATCCCCGCTTAACCTCTTCACATATCTCATACATGTACAAATGTGTGGCTGTATGTGTGCACTCGTGTTTCCATTCGTGTTTCCATTTGTGTTTTGTACTGTTGTTCTTCTAAATGGATTGAAATTGTATTGATGTTTGCATTGCTCAGCGCTTGCTATTGGCAATATTTGCATCCCTGCAACGGCACGCACACACACACACGCCAGCATACATRTTTATTTAGAGCTAGTGGTTTGTGCGAAAATCAATTTATATGCGTGTGTGTGTGCATTCCCGCTTGATCCTTGTATCCAACGGTGTTTTTTTGCATTCTTTCTTGGCTTTCATCCTTCAAGTTGTCTGCTTTTGCCGAGCGCGTACATAGTTTTTGTTTRTTTGCGGAATAAATGCTGCCATGGGGGATTTGTTCACAACCGTCAAGTGTGCATTTGTGTGCGGTTGCGTGGACTGTCTTTTGCACATTCACTGGTATCACGTTCAGCCCTAGATCTGTCTGCTTCTGCAGCAATCAATTGTGTCCAGGTTTTCTTCAAAGCGCATATTTTGTCTTCCCATTGCTTCGGTGTTTCATATAGTAAAGCTAGAAACCATTTTGGTGTATGACTTTGCTAAACTACTTTTCTCCTAAATGTAGGCAAAATTTGAAGACGTTGGTTACTCTACAAAATTAAGATATATGTAAATGATAAGCGTGACGAGCTGAAACTATTGAGTCGATTTAGCCACCTGAATGTCTGTATATACGCGACTTGATCTATCAGCTTTTCTTATCAAGCAGCKGCTCCTWTGTCGGAACCATCAATATCAAAMAAMTAAAATATAGCTGCCGTACAAACTGCCGCTTAAATATATTTTTTATCTGTGAAGTGTACTATAGCTTCGGTGCCGCCTAAATGAACTTTTTTCTTGATTTATATATTTTCTGCAGTTTTTTAAACCCTTGAATCAGTATATTATATAAGTCGATAATCATAAAGTAATAAGTTTTTGTAAATAARGKGTTTGAGGTTAYTGACTTTGCTAAAWAACAAATGCTCCCAATTTTATACTMTACTTTTTTCCTTCAGAGAAAGAKGTATTTTTTAAMATTATATCTCTAAAGTGTAGCTAAATTAAATCAATAATCAAAAACGTAATAAAAAGTCAAAGAAGTAAATTAACTTTGTGCATAAAGGGTTTGAGGTTGTTGACTCTGCTAAAAAACAAATTCTCCCAATTTTATACTACACTTTATTCSTTTAGAGCGTCATTTCGGAGTATTATATCTCTGAAGTAGAGACAAACTCTTAATTAAGAGACTTATGTTTGTTCTTCGGCTCYTTGATTCATCAAGAGGACTAAATKGAAAGKYSTTWCATATAAYTTCGTATTCTAACAGCGCTATATTTTCAGGTGCATGGCTTTGCTGAGCTACCTCGATGGCCCAATTTATGACTTAAAGAGATTTATGTAAAGAATTTTATTTAACTTCTATTTCAGCGAGTCTTCGAGATCGGATATTTTGCAGAAAGGACTTCATCTCGTTCTTTCATACCTTTCGTTCTTATTGGTAAAAATAGAAAAAGTAATCCATTTCGAGGTTCCCTACATTTCTAAAAAAAAAAAAAAACACAGAATTTCAAATTTAATGGCGAATGTTTATCATCATTCGAAATAACATCCTTTGGTATCAATTTTTTAAGATTATTTCTTTCAAATTTTGTCCGTGGCAGTGTTTCCGATAGACGAATGACGCGCGTATTGTTTTGCTCCGAGGCCGCAAGGGCATATACTTTATATATTCCTACAAGAAATAGTCCAACGGTGTGATATCACACGATTTTAGTGGCCAATCGAGCAGCAGAAAAAGTGAAAATATTTCCTCATCGAAGTGCTCCCTCAAGAAATCCATTGATTGATGAAATTTGTTGTTTGGCTGAGATCACAACCTTCAATTCATAAAGTAGTCGGTTATCATGGCGCGACAATGGTCACCATTGACGGTTACGTTCTCACCAGCATTGTTTTGAAAATATAAGCACGATTGAATGACACCACTGGCCCATAAACTACACCAAACCGTTGTTTTTTCTGGATGAAATGGCAGCCCTTGAATCCCTTTAGGTGGCTCTTTGTCCCAAATGCGGCAATTTTCGTGGTTTACAAAGCCATTGAGCCAGAAATGGGCGTTATCGCTGAACAAAATTTAGTTCGAAAACACTGAATCTTCTTGGAAATTTTCAAGAACACTTAGATCGAAGCGATATTACTTCGAATGGTCGTTGGGAGTAATACTATTTTCGTTCACAGTATGTATGTGAGATCAAGAAAACGGAAAACAGCCAGAAAGGTTCAAAAATGTTATATTAGGCTGAGGTAATACTCTGAAGGACTCTTCTCTGAAATAATCTTTAGTAGCTAAGTCATTTTACCCCAACTGTTTAATTAATTATCTCTATACTACCGACTTTTAACTTTAGCCATTATCTGTTATTTTTGTTGCAGCCCATACCAAGCAACTGTTGGACCATTATTTCGGTGTCTACTCGAAGGTGGAGACATTGCGGTCCTCCAGTCGTGAAAGTGCGACTAGAGCGCGTCTGTGTAGCACTCACCACGGCACTGGTCGATGATACCACAACGAGACTACGCACTGCAAGTGCTCCAAAGGTGAGTGTGTGCGCGAGTTTGCCAGTGTGAAGTGATTTGTGAGCTGTCAATAAAAAATATAGCTAAAAGGCTTTATGGACACCGCACATTTAAACGAAAATTTCAAAACAATTTTAGCTATGTAATTAAAATGCCATTGCAATTACAAAAATATTAAAGTTATCATAACTTTTTGGCAAAAATAAATGAAACTGAAAATTGATAAATGCAAAAAAATTGGAAAATATGAAAATTTAATTACAGCCTTGAGCTATTTTCATTGGATAACGAGTTCAAACTAAAAGCTAATTACAAATAATTCGGAAAGTATTTTTTTCTAACCGCCAATACGCAAACAAACACAAAGCTCTTGCATTTAATGCTGCAGCAGGCAGTCGGCAGAATTTGTTGCCGAAAGCCAATCGACGATAACGCTGCGGTTAACCATTTCTGTTGCCGTCATTTGCATTTCCCGTCAAATATTCAATATTAGGTTGTCAAAAAAGTCTTGCGGTATTTGCGCTAGTTGGCGCTGAGAGCGCTTAGTTCTAGTTTTATTCGTCACATTGGGTCATGCTATACCTTTTTGGGAAGCACATTTCACGCGCTAACACGTGTTTGATCGATTGCCCTTTCTTTTAAGTCGTTCATGAGTTATAGCGTCGCAAACGTGGAGCAAAATAAAGAGAAAAT
The DNA here is from genome assembly GCF_001853355.1 of Bactrocera latifrons. Classification (NCBI taxonomy): domain Eukaryota; kingdom Metazoa; phylum Arthropoda; class Insecta; order Diptera; family Tephritidae; genus Bactrocera; species Bactrocera latifrons. Next base: position 50,560 of record NW_017535930.1, on the reverse strand, counting down.
ACGGCATAT